>NW_027017207.1:0-227793 GCF_036013445.1 Caloenas nicobarica
AGCCCGACAGGGCCCGACAGGGCCCCGACAGAGCCCGACAGAGCCCGACAGGGCCCAGTAGAGCCCGACAGAGCCCGACAGAGCCCGACAGAGCCCGACAGGCCAGTAGAGCCCGACAGAGCCCGACAGAGCCCGACAGAGCCCGACAGGGCCCGACAAAGCCCGACAGAGCCCGACAGGGCCCGACAGGGCCCGACAGGGCCCGACAGAGCCCGACAGGGCCCAGTAGAGCCCGACAGAACCCAGTAGAGCCCAGTAGAGCCCGACAGAGCCCGACAGAGCGCGACACAGCCCGACAGGGCCCGACAGGTCCCGACAGGGCCCGACAGGGCCCAGTAGAGCCCGACAGAGCCCGACAGGGCCCGACAGAGCCCGACAGAGCCCGACAGGGCCCGACAGAGCCCGACAGAGCCCGACAGGGCCCAGTAGAGCCCGACAGAGCCCGACAGAGCCCGACAGAGCCCGACAGGGCCCGACAGAGCCCGACAGGGCCCGACAGGGCCCGACAGGGCCCGACAGAGCCCGACAGGGCCCGACAGAGCCCGACAGAGCCCGACAGAGCCCGACAGGGCCCCACAGAGCCCGACAGAGCCCGACAGGGCCCAGTAGAGCCCGACAGAGCCCAGTAGAGCCAGTAGAGCCCGACAGAGCCCGACAGAGCCCGACAGAGCCCGACAGGGCCCGACAGGGCCCAGTAGATCCCGACAGAGCCCGACAGAGCCCGACAGGGTCCGACAGAGCCCGACAGAGCCCGACAGGGCCCGACAGGGCCCAGTAGAGCCCGACAGAGCCCGACAGAGCCCGACAGAACCCGTCAAGCCCGACAGAGCCCGACAGAGCCCGAAAGAGTCCGACAGGGCCCAGTAGAGCCCGACAGAGCCCGACAGAGCCCGACAGAGCCCGACAGGGCCCGACAGAGCCCGACAGAGCCCGACAGGGCCCGACAGGGCCCAGTAGAGCCCGACAGAGCCGAGAGGGCCCGACAGAGCCCGACAGAGCCCGACAGAGCCCGACAGGGCCCGACAGTGCCCAGTAGAGCCCGACAGAGCCCGACAGGGCCCAGTAGAGCCCGACAGAGCCCGACAGAACCCGACAGGGCCCAGTAGAGCCCGACAGAGCCCGACAGAGCCCGACAGAGCCCGGCAGGGCCCGACAGAGCCTTACAGAGCCCGACAGAGCCCGACAGAGCCCGACAGCGCCCGACAGGGCCCAGTAGAGCCCGACAGAGCCCGACAGAGCCCGACAGGGCCCGACAGAGCCCGACAGAGCCCGACAGAGCCCGACAGGGCCCGACAGGGCCCAGTAGAGCCCGACAGAGCCCGACAGGGCCCGACAGAGCCCGACAGGGCCCAGTAGAGCCCGACAGAGCCCGACAGAGCCCAGTAGAGCCCAGTAGAGCCCGACAGAGCCCGACAGGGCCCGACAGAGCCCGACAGAGCCCGAAAGGGCCCGACAGGGCCCGACAGGGCCCGACAGGGCCCAGTAGAGCCCGAAAGAGCCCGATAGAGCCCAGTAGAGCCCAGTAGATCCCGACAGGGCCCGACAGGGCCCGAGAGGGCCCAGTAGAGCCCGACAGAGCCCGACAGAGCCTGACAGAGCCCGACAGGGCCCGACAGGGCCCGACAGGGCCCGACAGAGCCCGACAGGGCCCAGTAGAGCCCGACAGAGCCCGACAGAGCCCGACAGAGCCCGACAGAGCCCGACAGGGCCCAACAGGGCCCGACAGAGCCCGACAGAGCCCGACAGGGCCCGACAGAGCCCGACAGGGCCCGACAGGGCCCAGTAGAGCCCGATAGAGCCCGACAGAGCCCGACAGAGCCCGACAGGGCCCGACAGAGCCCGACAGGGCCCGATAGAGCCCGACAGGGCCCGACAGAGCCCGACAGAGACCGACAGGGCACGATAGAGCCCGACAGGGCCCGACAGGGCCCGACAGAGCCCGACAGAGCCCGACAGAGCCCGACAGGGCCCAGTAGAGCCCGACAGAGCCCAGTAGAGCCCAGTAGAGCCCGACAGAGCCCGACAGAGCCCGACAGAGCCCGACAGGGCCCCGACAGGGCCCAGTAGAGCCCGACAGAGCCCGACAGAGCCCGACAGGGCCCGACAGAGCCCGACAGAGCCCGACAAGGGCCCGACAGAGCCCGACAGAGCCCGACAGGGCCCAGTAGAGCCCGACAGAGCCCGACAGAGCCCGACAGGGCCCAGTAGAGCCCGACAGAGCCCGACAGAGCCCGACAGAGCCCGACAGAGCCCGACAGGGCCCGACAGAGCCCGACAGAGCCCGACAGCGCCCGACAGGGCCCAGTAGAGCCCGACAGAGCCCGACAGAGCCCGACAGGGCCCGACAGAGCCCGACAGGGCCCGACAGAGCCCGACAGAGTCCGACAGGGCCCAGTAGAGCCCGACAGAGCCCGACAGGGCCCGACAGAGCCCGACAGATCCCGACAGAGCCCGACAGGGCCCAGTAGAGCCCGACAGAGCCCGACAGAGCCCGACAGAGCCCGACAGGGCCCGACAGAGCCCGACAGAGCCCGACAGGGCCCAGTAGAGCCCGACAGAGCCCAGTAGAGCCCGACAGAGCCCGACAGAGCCCGACAGGGCCCGACAGAGCCCGACAGGGCCCGACAGGGCCCGACAGAGCCCGACAGGGCCCGACAGAGCCCGACAGGGCCCAGTAGAGCCCGACAGAGCCCGACAGAGCCCGACAGAGCCCAGTAGAGCCCGACAGAGCCCGACAGGGCCCGACAGGGCCCGACAGGGCCCAGTAGAGCCCGACAGAGCCCGACAGAGCCCAGTAGAGCCCAGTAGAGCCCGACAGGGCCCGACAGGGCCCAGTAGAGCCCGACAGAGCCCGACAGAGCCCGACAGGGCCCGACAGGGCCCAGTAGAGCCCGAAAGAGCCCGACAGAGCCCAGTAGAGCCCAGTAGAGCCCGACAGGGCCCGACAGGGCCCAGTAGAGCCCGACAGAGCCCGACAGAGCCTGACAGAGCCCGAACAGGGCCCGACAGGGCCCGACAGAGCCCGACAGAGCCCGACAGGGCCCAGTAGAGCCCGACAGAGCCCGACAGAGCCCGACAGAGCCCGACAGGGCCCAGTAGAGCCCGACAGAGCCCGACAGAGCCCGACAGAGCCCGACAGGCCCGACAAAGCCCGACAGAGCCCGACAGGGCCCGACAGGGCCCGACAGGGCCCGACAGAGCCCGACAGGGCCCAGTAGAGCCCGACAGAACCCAGTAGAGCCCAGTAGAGCCCGACAGAGCCCGACAGAGCGCGACACAGCCCGACAGGGCCCGACAGGTCCCGACAGGGCCCGACAGGGCCCAGTAGAGCCCGACAGAGCCCGACAGGGCCCGACAGAGCCCGACAGAGCCCGACAGGGCCCGACAGAGGCCCGACAGAGCCCGACAGGGCCCAGTAGAGCCCGACAGAGCCCGACAGAGCCCGACAGAGCCCGACAGGGCCCGACAGAGCCCGACAGGGCCCGACAGGGCCCGACAGGGCCCGACAGAGCCCGACAGGGCCCGACAGAGCCCGACAGAGCCCGACAGAGCCCGACAGGGCCCCACAGAGCCCGACAGAGCCCGACAGGGCCCAGTAGAGCCCGACAGAGCCCAGTAGAGCCCAGTAGAGCCCGACAGAGCCCGACAGAGCCCGACAGAGCCCGACAGGGCCCGACAGGGCCCAGTAGATCCCGACAGAGCCCGACAGAGCCCGACAGGGTCCGACAGAGCCGACAGAGCCCGACAGGGCCCGACAGGGCCCAGTAGAGCCCGACAGAGCCCGACAGAGCCCGACAGAACCCGTCAAGCCCGACAGAGCCCGACAGAGCCCGAAAGAGTCCGACAGGGCCCAGTAGAGCCCGACAGAGCCCGACAGAGCCCGACAGAGCCCGACAGGGCCCGACAGAGCCCGACAGAGCCCGACAGGGCCCGACAGGGCCCAGTAGAGCCCGACAGAGCCGAGAGGGCCCGACAGAGCCCGACAGAGCCCGACAGAGCCCGACAGGGCCCGACAGTGCCCAGTAGAGCCCGACAGAGCCCGACAGGGCCCAGTAGAGCCCGACAGAGCCCGACAGAACCCGACAGGGCCCAGTAGAGCCCGACAGAGCCCGACAGAGCCCGACAGAGCCCGGCAGGGCCCGACAGAGCCTTACAGAGCCCGACAGAGCCCGACAGAGCCCGACAGCGCCCGACAGGGCCCAGTAGAGCCCGACAGAGCCCGACAGAGCCCGACAGGGCCCGACAGAGCCCGACAGAGCCCGACAGAGCCCGACAGGGCCCGACAGGGCCCAGTAGAGCCCGACAGAGCCCGACAGGGCCCGACAGAGCCCGACAGGGCCCAGTAGAGCCCGACAGAGCCCGACAGAGCCCAGTAGAGCCCAGTAGAGCCCGACAGAGCCCGACAGGGCCCGACAGAGCCCGACAGAGCCCGAAAGGGCCCGACAGGGCCCGACAGGGCCCGACAGGGCCCAGTAGAGCCCGAAAGAGCCCGATAGAGCCCAGTAGAGCCCAGTAGATCCCGACAGGGCCCGACAGGGCCCGAGAGGGCCCAGTAGAGCCCGACAGAGCCCGACAGAGCCTGACAGAGCCCGACAGGGCCCGACAGGGCCCGACAGGGCCCGACAGAGCCCGACAGGGCCCAGTAGAGCCCGACAGAGCCCGACAGAGCCCGACAGAGCCCGACAGAGCCCGACAGGGCCCAACAGGGCCCGACAGAGCCCGACAGAGCCCGACAGGGCCCGACAGAGCCCGACAGGGCCCGACAGGGCCCAGTAGAGCCCGATAGAGCCCGACAGAGCCCGACAGAGCCCGACAGGGCCCGACAGAGCCCGACATGGCCCGATAGAGCCCGACAGGGCCCGACAGAGCCCGACAGAGACCGACAGGGCACGATAGAGCCCGACAGGGCCCGACAGGGCCCGACAGAGCCCGACAGAGCCCGACAGAGCCCGACAGGGCCCAGTAGAGCCCGACAGAGCCCAGTAGAGCCCAGTAGAGCCCGACAGAGCCCGACAGAGCCCGACAGAGCCCGACAGGGCCCGACAGGGCCCAGTAGAGCCCGACAGAGCCCGACAGAGCCCGACAGGGCCCGACAGAGCCCGACAGAGCCCGACAGGGCCCGACAGAGCCCGACAGAGCCCGACAGGGCCCAGTAGAGCCCGACAGAGCCCGACAGAGCCCGACAGAGCCCGACAGAGCCCGACAGGGCCCGACAGAGCCCGACAGGGCCCGACAGGGCCCGACAGAGCCCGACAGGGCCCGACAGGGCACGACAGAGCCCGACAGGGCACGACAGAGCCCGACAGGGCCCGACAGGGCCCAGTAGAGCCCGACAGAGCCCGACAGAGCCCGACAGGGCCCGACAGGGCCCGACAGGGCCCGACAGGGCCTGACAGAGCCCAGTAGAGCCCGACAGAGCCCGACAGAACCCGACAGAGCCCGACAGAGACCAGCAGAGCCCGACAGAGCCCGTCAGGGCCCGACAGGGCCCGACAGGGCCCAGTAGAGCCCGACAGAGCCCGACAAAGCCCGACAGAGCCCGACAGAGCCCAGTAGAGCCCGACAGAGCCCGACAGGGCCCGACAGAGCCCGACAGAGCCCGACAGGGCCCGACAGAGCCCGACAGAGCCCGACAGAGCCCGACAGGGCCCGACAAAGCCCAGTAGAGCCCGACAGAGCCCGACAGAGCCCGACAGAGCCCGACAGGGCCCGACAGGGTCCGACAGGGCCTGACAGAGCCCAGTAGAGCCCGACAGAGCCCGACAGAACCCGACAGAGCCCGACAGAGCCCAGCAGAGCCCGACAGAGCCCGTCAGGGCCCGACAGGGCCCGACAGGGCCCAGTAGAGCCCGACAGAGCCCGACAAAGCCCGACAGAGCCCGACAGAGCCCAGTAGAGCCCGACAGAGCCCGACAGGGCCCGACAGAGCCCGACAGAGCCCGACAGAGCCCAGTAGAGCCCGACAGAGCCCGTCAGGGCCCGACAGAGCCCAGTAGAGCCCAGTAGAGCCCGACAGAGCCCGACAGAGCCCGACAGAGCCCGACAGAGCCCGACAGGGCCCGACAGAGCCCGACAGAGCCCGACAGGGCCCGACAGGGCCCGACAGGGCACGACAGGGCCCGACAGAGCCCGACAGAGCCCGACAGAGCCCGACAGAGCCCGACAGGGCCCGACAGGGCCCAGTAGAGCCCGACAGAGCCCGACAGAGCCCGACAGAGCCCGACAGGGCCCGACAGGGCCCGACAGGGCTGACAGAGCCCAGTAGAGCCCGACAGAGCCCGACAGAACCCGACAGAGCCCGACAGAGCCCAGCAGAGCCCGACAGAGCCCGTCAGGGCCCGACAGGGCCCGACAGGGCCCAGTAGAGCCCGACAGAGCCCGACAAAGCCCGACAGAGCCCGACAGGGCCCAGTAGAGCCCGACAGAGCCCGACAGGCCCGACAGAGCCCGACAGAGCCCGACAGAGCCCAGTAGAGCCCGACAGAGCCCGTCAGGGACCGACAGAGCCCAGTAGAGCCCAGCAGAGCCCGACAGAGCCCGACAGAGCCCGACAGAGCCCGACAGGGCCCGACAGGGCCCGGACAGAGCCCGACAGGGCCCGACAGGGTCCGACAGGGCCCGACAGGGCCCAGTAGAGCCCGACAGAGCCCGACAGAGCCCGACAGGGCCCGACAGGGCCCGACAGAGCCCAGTAGAGCCCGACAGAGCACGACAGAGCCCGACAGAGCCCGACAGAGCCCGACAGGGCCCGACAGAGCCCGACAGAGCCCGACAGAGCCCAGTAGAGCCCGACAGAGCCCGTCAGGGACCGACAGAGCCCAGTAGAGCCCAGCAGAGCCCGACAGAGCCCGACAGAGCCCGACAGAGCCCGACAGGGCCCGACAGGGCCCGACAGGGCCCAGTAGAGCCTGACAGAGCCCAACAGAGCCCGACAGAGCCCGACAGGGCCCGACAGGTCCCAGAAGAGCCCGACAGAGCCCGACAGAGCCCGACAGAACCCGACAGAGCCCGACAGTGCCCGACAGAGCCCGATAGGTCCCGACAGAGCCCGACAGGGCCCGACAGAGCCCGACAGGGCCCGACAGAGCCCAGTAGAGCCCGACAGAGCCCGACAGAGCCCGACAGAGCCCAGTAGAGCCCAGTAGATCCCGACAGAGCCCGACAGGGCCCGACAGGGCCCAACAGAGCCCGACAGAGCCCGACAGGGCCTGACAGAGCCCAGTAGAGCCCGACAGAGCCCGACAGAACCCGACAGAGCCCGACAGAGACCAGCAGAGCCCGACAGAGCCCGTCAGGGCCCGACAGGGCCCGACAGGGCCCAGTAGAGCCCGACAGAGCCCGACAAAGCCCGACAGAGCCCGACAGAGCCCAGTAGAGCCCGACAGAGCCCGACAGGGCCCGACAGAGCCCGACAGAGCCCGACAGGGCCCGACAGAGCCCGACAGAGCCCGACAGAGCCCGACAGGGCCCGACAGGGTCCGACAGGGCCCAGTAGAGCCCGACAGAGCCTGACAGAGCCCGACAGAGCCCGACAGGGCCCGACAGGGCCCGACAGGGCCTGACAGAGCCCAGTAGAGCCCGACAGAGCCCGACAGAACCCGACAGAGCCCGACAGAGCCCCAGCAGAGCCCGACAGAGCCCGTCAGGGCCCGACAGGGCCCGACAGGGCCCAGTAGAGCCCGACAGAGCCCGACAAAGCCCGACAGAGCCCGACAGAGCCCAGTAGAGCCCGACAGAGCCCGACAGGGCCCGACAGAGCCCGACAGGGCCCGACAGGGCCCGACAGGGCCCAGTAGAGCCCGACAGAGCCCGACAGAGCCCAGTAGAGCCCAGTAGAGCCCGACAGAGCCCGACAGAGCCCGACAGAGCCCGACAGGGCCCGACAGAGCCCGACAGAGCCCGACAGGGCCCGACAGGGCCCGACAGGGCACGACAGAGCCCGACAGTGCCCAGTAGAGCCCGACAGAGCCCGACAGAGCCCGACAGGGCCCGACAGGGCCCGACAGGGCCCGACAGGGCCTGACAGAGCCCAGTAGAGCCCGACAGAGCCCGACAGAACCCGACAGAGCCCGACAGAGAGCAGCAGAGCCCGACAGAGCCCGTCAGGGCCCGACAGGGCCCGACAGGGCCCAGTAGAGCCCGACAGAGCCCGACAAAGCCCGACAGAGCCCGACAGAGCCCAGTAGAGCCCGACAGAGCCCGACAGGGCCCGACAGAGCCCGACAGAGCCCGACAGGGCCCGACAGAGCCCGACAGGGCCGACAGGGCCCAGTAGAGCCCGACAGAGCCCGACAGAGCCCGACAGAGCCCGACAGGGCCCGACAGGGCCCGACAGGGCTGACAGAGCCCAGTAGAGCCCGACAGAGCCCGACAGAACCCGACAGAGCCCGACAGAGCCCAGCAGAGCCCGACAGAGCCCGTCAAGGCCCGACAGGGCCCGACAGGGCCCAGTAGAGCCCGACAGAACCCGACAAAGCCCGACAGAGCCCGACAGGGCCCAGTAGAGCCCGACAGAGCCCGACAGGGCCCGACAGAGCCCGACAGAGCCCGACAGAGCCCAGTAGAGCCCGACAGAGCCCGTCAGGGCCCGACAGAGCCCAGTAGAGCCCAGCAGAGCCCGACAGAGCCCGACAGAGCCCGACAGAGCCCGACAGGGCCCGACAGGGCCCGACAGAGCCCGACAGGGCCCGACAGGGCCCAGTAGAGCCCGACAGAGCCCGACAGAGCCCGACAGGGCCCGACAGGGCCCGACAGAGCCTGACAGGGCCCGACAGGGCCCGACAGAGCCCAGTAGAGCCAGACAGAGCACGACAGAGCCCGACAGAGCCCGACAGAACCCGACAGAGCCCGACAGAGCCCAGTAGAGCCCGACAGAGCCCGACAGAGCCCGACAGAGCCCGACAGGGCCCGACAGGGCCCGACAGGGCCCAGTAGAGCCCGACAGAGCCCAACAGAGCCCGACAGAGCCCGACAGGGCCCGACAGGACCCAGAAGAGCCCGACAGAGCCCGACAGAGCCCGACAGAACCCGACAGAGCCCGACAGAGCCCGACAGAGCCCGACAGGGCCCGACAGAGCCCGACAGGGCCCGACAGAGCCCGACAGAGCCCGACAGAGCCCAGTAGAGCCCGACAGAGCCCGACAGAGCCCGACAGAGCCCAGTAGAGCCCAGTAGACACCCGACCAGAGCCCGACAGGGCCCGACAGGGCCCAACAGAGCCCGACAGAGCCCGACAGGTCCCGACAGAGCCCGACAGAGCCCGACAGAGCCCAGTAGAGCCCGACAGAGCCCGACAGAGCCCGACAGAGCCCAGTAGAGCCCGACAGAGCCCAGATCCCGACAGGGCCCGACAGAGCCCGACAGATCCCGACAGGCCCGACAGGGCCCGACAGGGCCCGACAGGGCCTGACAGAGCCCAGTAGAGCCCGACAGAGCCCGACAGAGCCCGACAGAGCCCGACAGAGCCCAGCAGAGCCCGACAGAGCCCGTCAGGGCCCGACAGGGCCCGACAGGGCCCAGTAGAGCCCGACAGAGCCCGACAAAGCCCGACAGAGCCCGACAGAGCCCAGTAGAGCCCGACAGAGCCCGACAGGGGCCGACAGAGCCCGACAGAGCCCGACAGGGCCCGACAGAGCCCGACAGAGCCCGACAGAGCCCGACAGGGCCCGACAGAGCCCGACAGGGCCCGACAGGGCCCAGTAGAGCCCGACAGAGCCCGACAGAGCCCGACAGAGCCCGACAGGGCCCGACAGGGCCCGACAGGGCCTGACAGAGCCCAGTAGAGCCCGACAGAGCCCGACAGAACCCGACAGAGCCCGACAGAGCCCAGCAGAGCCCGACAGAGCCCGTCAGGGCCCGACAGGGCCCGACAGGGCCCAGTAGAGCCCGACAGAGCCCGACAAAGCCCGACAGAGCCCGACAGAGCCCAGTAGAGCCCGACAGAGCCCGACAGGGCCCGACAGAGCCCGACAGAGCCCGACAGAGCCCAGTAGAGCCCGACAGAGCCCGTCAGGGCCCGACAGAGCCCAGTAGAGCCCAGTAGAGCCCGACAGAGCCCGACAGAGCCCGACAGAGCCCGACAGGGCCCGACAGAGCCCGACAGAGCCTGACAGGGCCCGACAGGGCCCGACAGGGCCCGACAGGGCCCAGTAGAGCCCGACAGAGCCCGACAGAGCCCGACAGAGCCCGACAGGGCCCGACAGAGCCCGACAGGGCCCGACAGGGCCCGACAGAGCCCAGTAGAGCCCGACAGAGCCCGACAGAGCCCGACAGAGCCCGACAGAGCCCAGTAGAGCCCGACAGAGCCCGACAGAGCCCGACAGGGCCCGACAGGGCCCGACAGGGCCCAGTAGAGCCCGACAGAGCCCGACAGAGCCCGACAGAGCCCGACAGGGCCCGACAGGGCCCAGAAGAGCCCGACAGAGCCCGACAGAGCCCGACAGAACCCGACAGAGCCCGACAGGGCCCGACAGAGCCCGACAGGGCCCAGTAGAGCTCGACAGAGCCCGACAGAGCCCGACAGAGCCCGACAGAGCCCGACAGAGACCAGTTGAGCCTGACAGAGCCCGACAGAGCCCGACAGAGCCCGACAGGGCCCGACAGGGCCCAGTAGAGCCCGACAGAGCCCGACAGAGCCCAGTAGAGCCCGACAGAGCCCGACAGGGCCCGACAGGGCCCGACAGAGCCCGACAGAGCCCGACAGGGCCCGACAGGGCCCGACAGGGCCCGGTAGGGCCCGACAGGGCCCAGTAGAGCCCGATAGAGCCCGACAGAGCCCGACAGAGCCCGACAGGGCCCGACAGAGCCCGACAGGGCCCGACAGGGCCCGACAGGGCCCGACAGAGCCCGACAGGGCCCGATAGAGCCCGACAGGGCCCGACAGAGCCCGACAGAGCCCGACAGGGCACGACAGAGCCCGACAGAGCCCGACAGGGCCCGACAGAGCCCGACAGAGCCCGACAGAGCCCGACAGAGCCCGACAGGGCCCGACAGGGCCCAGTAGAGCCCGACAGAGCCCAGTAGAGCCCAGTAGAGCCCGACAGAGCCCGACAGAGCCCGACAGAGCCCGACAGGGCCCGACAGGGCCCAGTAGAGCCCGACAGAGCCCGACAGGGCCCGACAGAGCCCGACAGAGCCCGACAGGGCCCGACAGAGCCCGACAGGGCCCAGTAGAGCCCGACAGAGCCCGACAGAGCCCGACAGAGACCGACAGAGCCCAGTAGAGCCCGACAGAGCCCGACAGAGCCCGACAGGGCCCGACAGGGCCCGACAGAGCCCGGACAGGGCCCAGTAGAGCCCGACAGAGCCCGACAGAGCCCGACAGAGCCCGACAGAGCCCAGTAGAGCCCGACAGAGCCCGACAGGGCCCGACAGGGCCCGACAGAGCCCGACAGAGCCCAACAGGGCCGGACAGGGCCCGACAGAGCCCAGTAGAGCCCGACAGAGCCCGACAGAGCCCGACAGAGCCCGACAGGGCCCTACAGGGCCCGACAGGGCCCAGTAGAGCCCGACAGAGCCCGACAGAGCCCGACAGGGCCCGACAGGGCCCGACAGAGCCCGACAGGGCCCGACAGAGCCCGACAGGGCCCGACAGAGCCCGACAGGTCCCGACAGGTCCCGACAGGGCACGACAGAGCCCGACAGAGCCCGACAGGGCCCGACAGAGCCCGACAGGGCCCGAGAGAGCCCGACAGAACCCGACAGAGCCCGACAGAGCCCAGTAGAGCCCAGTAGCGCCCGACAGAGCCCGACAGAGCCCGACAGAGCCCGACAGAGCCCGACAGGGCCCAGTAGAGTCCGACAGAGCCCGACAGAGCCCGACAGAGCCCGACAGGGCCCGACAGGGCCCAGTAGAGCCCGACAGAGCCCGACAGGGCCCGACAGGGCCCGACAGAGCCCAGTAGAGCCCGACAGAGCCCGACAGGGCCCGACAGGGCCCGACAGGGCCCGACAGAGCCCGACAGGGCCCGACAGAGCCCGACAGGGCCCAGTAGAGCCCGACAGAGCCCGACAGAGCCCGACAGAGCCCAGTAGAGCCCGACAGAGCCCGACAGGGCCCGACAGGGCCCAGCAGAGCCCGACAGAGCCCGTCAGGGCCCGACAGGGCCCGACAGTGCCCAGTAGAGCCCGACAGAGCCCGACAAAGCCCGACAGAGCCCGACAGAGCCCAGTAGAGCCCGACAGAGCCCGACAGGGCCCGACAGAGCCCGACAGAGCCCGACAGAGCCCAGTAGAGCCCGACAGAGCCCGTCAGGGCCCGACAGAGCCCAGTAGAGCCCAGTAGAGCCCGACAGAGCCCGACAGAGCCCGACAGGGCCCGACAGGGCCCGACAGAGCCCGACAGGGCCCGACAGGGCCCGACAGGGCCCAGTAGAGCCCGACAGAGCCCGACAGAGCCCGACAGGGCCCGACAGGGCCCGACAGAGCCCGACAGGGCCCGACAGGGCCCGACAGAGCCCAGTAGAGCCCGACAGAGCACGACAGAACCCGACAGACCCCGACAGAGCCCAGTAGAGCCCGACAGAGCCCGACAGAGCCCGACAGAGCCCGACAGGGCCCGACAGAGCCCAGTAGAGCCCAGTAGCGCCCGACAGAGCCCGACAGAGCCCGACAGAGCCCGACAGAGCCCGACAGGGCCCAGTAGAGTCCGACAGAGCCCGACAGAGCCCGACAGAGCCCGACAGGGCCCGACAGGGCCCAGTAGAGCCCGACAGAGCCCGACAGGGCCCGACAGGGCCCGACAGAGCCCAGTAGAGCCCGACAGAGCCCGACAGGGCCCGACAGGGCCCGACAGGGCCCGACAGAGCCCGACAGGGCCCAGTAGAGCCCGACAGAGCCCGACAGAGCCCGACAGAGCCCAGTAGAGCCCGACAGAGCCCGACAGGGCCCGACAGGGCCCAGCAGAGCCCGACAGAGCCCGTCAGGGCCCGACAGGGCCCGACAGTGCCCAGTAGAGCCCGACAGAGCCCGACAAAGCCCGACAGAGCCCGACAGAGCCCAGTAGAGCCCGACAGAGCCCGACAGGGCCCGACAGAGCCCGACAGAGCCCGACAGAGCCCAGTAGAGCCCGACAGAGCCCGTCAGGGCCCGACAGAGCCCAGTAGAGCCCAGTAGAGCCCGGACAGAGCCCGACAGAGCCCGACAGAGCCCGACAGGGCCCGACAGGGCCCGACAGAGCCCGACAGGGCCCGACAGGGCCCGACAGGGCCCAGTAGAGCCCGACAGAGCCCGACAGAGCCCGACAGGGCCCGACAGGGCCCGACAGAGCCCGACAGGGCCCGACAGGGCCCGACAGAGCCCAGTAGAGCCCGACAGAGCACGACAGAACCCGACAGACCCCGACAGAGCCCAGTAGAGCCCGACAGAGCCCGACAGAGCCCGACAGAGCCCGACAGGGCCCGACAGGGCCCGACAGGGCCCAGTAGAGCCCGACAGAGCCCGACAGAGCCCGACAGAGCCCGACAGGGCCCGACAGGGCCCAGAAGAGCCCGACAGAGCCCGACAGAGCCCGACAGAACCCGACAGAGCCCGACAGAGCCCGACAGAGCCCGACAGGGCCCGACAGAGCCCGACAGGGCCCGACAGAGCCCGACTGGGCCCGACAGAGCCCGACAGAGCCCGACAGAGCCCAGTAGAGCCCGACAGAGCCCGACAGAGCCCGACAGAGCCCAGTAGAGCCCAGTAGAGCCCGACAGAGCCCGACAGAGCCCGACAGAGCCCGACAGGGCCCGACAGGGCCCGACAGGGCCCAGTAGAGCCCGACAGAGCCCGACAGAGCCCGACAGGGTCCGACAGGGTCCGACAGAGCCCGACAGAGCCCGACAGAGCCCGACAGGGCCCGACAGGGCCCAGTAGAGCCCGACAGAGCCCGACAAAGCCCGACAGAACCCGTCAGAGCCCGACAGAGCCCGACAGAGCCCGACAGAGTCCGACAGGGCCCAGTAGAGCCCGACAGAGCCCGACAGGGCCCAGTAGAGCCCGACAGAGCCCGACAGAGCCCGACAGAGCCCGACAGGGCCCGACAGAGCCCGACAGAGCTCGACAGAGCCCGACAGGGCCCAGTAGAGCCCGACAGAGCCGAGAGGGCCCGACAGAGCCCGACAGAGCCCGACAGAGCCCGACAGGGCCCAGTAGAGCCCGACAGAGCCCGACAGAACCCGACAGGGCCCAGTAGAGCCCGACAGAGCCCGACAGAGCCCGACAGAGCCCGACAGGGCCCGACAGAGCCTTACAGAGCCCGACAGAGCCCGACAGAGCACGACAGAGCCCGACAGGGCACGACAGAGCCCGACAGAGCCCGACAGAGCCCAGTAGAGCCCGACAGAGCCCGTCAGGGCCCGACAGAGCCCAGTAGAGCCCAGCAGAGCCCGACAGAGCCCGACAGAGCCCGACAGAGCCCGACAGGGCCCGACAGGGCCCGACAGAGCCCGACAGGGCCCGACAGGGCCCAGTAGAGCCCGACAGAGCCCGACAGAGCCCGACAGGGCCCGACAGGGCCCGACAGAGCCTGACAGGGCCCGACAGGGCCCGACAGAGCCCAGTAGAGCCAGACAGAGCACGACAGAGCCCGACAGAGCCCGACAGAACCCGACAGAGCCCGACAGAGCCCAGTAGAGCCCGACAGAGCCCGACAGAGCCCGACAGAGCCCGACAGGGCCCGACAGGGCCCGACAGGGCCCAGTAGAGCCCGACAGAGCCCAACAGAGCCCGACAGAGCCCGACAGGGCCCGACAGGACCCAGAAGAGCCCGACAGAGCCCGACAGAGCCCGACAGAACCCGACAGAGCCCGACAGAGCCCGACAGAGCCCGACAGGGCCCGACAGAGCCCGACAGGGCCCGACAGAGCCCGACAGAGCCCGACAGAGCCCAGTAGAGCCCGACAGAGCCCGACAGAGCCCGACAGAGCCCAGTAGAGCCCAGTAGACACCCGACAGAGCCCGACAGGGCCCGACAGGGCCCAACAGAGCCCGACAGAGCCCGACAGGTCCCGACAGAGCCCGACAGAGCCCGACAGAGCCCAGTAGAGCCCGACAGAGCCCGACAGAGCCCGACAGAGCCCAGTAGAGCCCGACAGAGCCCGACAGAGCCCGACAGGGCCCGACAGAGCCCGACAGATCCCGACAGGGCCCGACAGGGCCCGACAGGGCCCGACAGGGCCTGACAGAGCCCAGTAGAGCCCGACAGAGCCCGACAGAGCCCGACAGAGCCCGACAGAGCCCAGCAGAGCCCGACAGAGCCCGTCAGGGCCCGACAGGGCCCGACAGGGCCCAGTAGAGCCCGACAGAGCCCGACAAAGCCCGACAGAGCCCGACAGAGCCCAGTAGAGCCCGACAGAGCCCGACAGGGGCCGACAGAGCCCGACAGAGCCCGACAGGGCCCGACAGAGCCCGACAGAGCCCGACAGAGCCCGACAGGGCCCGACAGAGCCCGACAGGGCCCGACAGGGCCCAGTAGAGCCCGACAGAGCCCGACAGAGCCCGACAGAGCCCGACAGGGCCCGACAGGGCCCGACAGGGCCTGACAGAGCCCAGTAGAGCCCGACAGAGCCCGACAGAACCCGACAGAGCCCGACAGAGCCCAGCAGAGCCCGACAGAGCCCGTCAGGGCCCGACAGGGCCCGACAGGGCCCAGTAGAGCCCGACAGAGCCCGACAAAGCCCGACAGAGCCCGACAGAGCCCAGTAGAGCCCGACAGAGCCCGACAGGGCCCGACAGAGCCCGACAGAGCCCGACAGAGCCCAGTAGAGCCCGACAGAGCCCGTCAGGGCCCGACAGAGCCCAGTAGAGCCCAGTAGAGCCCGACAGAGCCCGACAGAGCCCGACAGAGCCCGACAGGGCCCGACAGAGCCCGACAGAGCCTGACAGGGCCCGACAGGGCCCGACAGGGCCCGACAGGGCCCAGTAGAGCCCGACAGAGCCCGACAGAGCCCGACAGAGCCCGACAGGGCCCGACAGAGCCCGACAGGGCCCGACAGGGCCCGACAGAGCCCAGTAGAGCCCGACAGAGCCCGACAGAGCCCGACAGAGCCCGACAGAGCCCAGTAGAGCCCGACAGAGCCCGACAGAGCCCGACAGGGCCCGACAGGGCCCGACAGGGCCCAGTAGAGCCCGACAGAGCCCGACAGAGCCCGACAGAGCCCGACAGGGCCCGACAGGGCCCAGAAGAGCCCGACAGAGCCCGACAGAGCCCGACAGAACCCGACAGAGCCCGACAGGGCCCGACAGAGCCCGACAGGGCCCAGTAGAGCTCGACAGAGCCCGACAGAGCCCGACAGAGCCCGACAGAGCCCGACAGAGACCAGTTGAGCCTGACAGAGCCCGACAGAGCCCGACAGAGCCCGACAGGGCCCGACAGGGCCCAGTAGAGCCCGACAGAGCCCGACAGAGCCCAGTAGAGCCCGACAGAGCCCGACAGGGCCCGACAGGGCCCGACAGAGCCCGACAGAGCCGACAGGGCCCGACAGGGCCCGACAGGGCCCGGTAGGGCCCGACAGGGCCCAGTAGAGCCCGATAGAGCCCGACAGAGCCCGACAGAGCCCGACAGGGCCCGACAGAGCCCGACAGGGCCCGCAGGGCCCGACAGGGCCCGACAGAGCCCGACAGGGCCCGATAGAGCCCGACAGGGCCCGGACAGAGCCCGACAGAAGCCCGACAGGGCACGACAGAGCCCGACAGAGCCCGACAGGGCCCGACAGAGCCGAAAGAGCCCGACAGAGCCCGACAGAGCCCCGACAGGGCCCGACAGGGCCCAGTAGAGCCCGACAGAGCCCAGTAGAGCCCAGTAGAGCCCGACAGAGCCCGACAGAGCCCGACAGAGCCCGACAGGGCCCGACAGGGCCCAGTAGAGCCCGACAGAGCCCGACAGGGCCCGACAGAGCCCGACAGAGCCCGACAGGGCCCGACAGAGCCCGACAGGGCCCAGTAGAGCCCGACAGAGCCCGACAGAGCCCGACAGAGACCGACAGAGCCCAGTAGAGCCCGACAGAGCCCGACAGAGCCCGACAGGGCCCGACAGGGCCCGACAGAGCCCGACAGGGCCCAGTAGAGCCCGACAGAGCCCGACAGAGCCCGACAGAGCCCGACAGAGCCCAGTAGAGCCCGACAGAGCCCGACAGGGCCCGACAGGGCCCGACAGAGCCCGACAGAGCCCAACAGGGCCGGACAGGGCCCGACAGAGCCCAGTAGAGCCCGACAGAGCCCGACAGAGCCCGACAGAGCCCGACAGGGCCCTACAGGGCCCGACAGGGCCCAGTAGAGCCCGACAGAGCCCGACAGAGCCCGACAGGGCCCGACAGGGCCCGACAGAGCCCGACAGGGCCCGACAGAGCCCGACAGGGCCCGACAGAGCCCGACAGGTCCCGACAGGTCCCGACAGGGCACGACAGAGCCCGACAGAGCCCGACAGGGCCCGACAGAGCCCGACAGGGCCCGAGAGAGCCCGACAGAACCCGACAGAGCCCGACAGAGCCCAGTAGAGCCCAGTAGCGCCCGACAGAGCCCGACAGAGCCCGACAGAGCCCGACAGAGCCCGACAGGGCCCAGTAGAGTCCGACAGAGCCCGACAGAGCCCGACAGAGCCCGACAGGGCCCGACAGGGCCCAGTAGAGCCCGACAGAGCCCGACAGGGCCCGACAGGGCCCGACAGAGCCCAGTAGAGCCCGACAGAGCCCGACAGGGCCCGACAGGGCCCGACAGGGCCCGACAGAGCCCGACAGGGCCCGACAGAGCCCGACAGGGCCCAGTAGAGCCCGACAGAGCCCGACAGAGCCCGACAGAGCCCAGTAGAGCCCGACAGAGCCCGACAGGGCCCGACAGGGCCCAGCAGAGCCCGACAGAGCCCGTCAGGGCCCGACAGGGCCCGACAGTGCCCAGTAGAGCCCGACAGAGCCCGACAAAGCCCGACAGAGCCCGACAGAGCCCAGTAGAGCCCGACAGAGCCCGACAGGGCCCGACAGAGCCCGACAGAGCCCGACAGAGCCCAGTAGAGCCCGACAGAGCCCGTCAGGGCCCGACAGAGCCCAGTAGAGCCCAGTAGAGCCCGACAGAGCCCGACAGAGCCCGACAGAGCCCGACAGGGCCCGACAGGGCCCGACAGAGCCCGACAGGGCCCGACAGGGCCCGACAGGGCCCAGTAGAGCCCGACAGAGCCCGACAGAGCCCGACAGGGCCCGACAGGGCCCGACAGAGCCCGACAGGGCCCGACAGGGCCCGACAGAGCCCAGTAGAGCCCGACAGAGCACGACAGAACCCGACAGACCCCGACAGAGCCCAGTAGAGCCCGACAGAGCCCGACAGAGCCCGACAGAGCCCGACAGGGCCCGACAGAGCCCAGTAGAGCCCAGTAGCGCCCGACAGAGCCCGACAGAGCCCGACAGAGCCCGACAGAGCCCGACAGGGCCCAGTAGAGTCCGACAGAGCCCGACAGAGCCCGACAGAGCCCGACAGGGCCCGACAGGGCCCAGTAGAGCCCGACAGAGCCCGACAGGGCCCGACAGGGCCCGACAGAGCCCAGTAGAGCCCGACAGAGCCCGACAGGGCCCGACAGGGCCCGACAGGGCCCGACAGAGCCCGACAGGGCCCAGTAGAGCCCGACAGAGCCCGACAGAGCCCGACAGAGCCCAGTAGAGCCCGACAGAGCCCGACAGGGCCCGACAGGGCCCAGCAGAGCCCGACAGAGCCCGTCAGGGCCCGACAGGGCCCGACAGTGCCCAGTAGAGCCCGACAGAGCCCGACAAAGCCCGACAGAGCCCGACAGAGCCCAGTAGAGCCCGACAGAGCCCGACAGGGCCCGACAGAGCCCGACAGAGCCCGACAGAGCCCAGTAGAGCCCGACAGAGCCCGTCAGGGCCCGACAGAGCCCAGTAGAGCCCAGTAGAGCCCGACAGAGCCCGACAGAGCCCGACAGAGCCCGACAGGGCCCGACAGGGCCCGACAGAGCCCGACAGGGCCCGACAGGGCCCAGTAGAGCCCGACAGAGCCCGACAGAGCCCGACAGGGCCCGACAGGGCCCGACAGAGCCCGACAGGGCCCGACAGGGCCCGACAGAGCCCAGTAGAGCCCGACAGAGCACGACAGAACCCGACAGACCCCGACAGAGCCCAGTAGAGCCCGACAGAGCCCGACAGAGCCCGACAGAGCCCGACAGGGCCCGACAGGGCCCGACAGGGCCCAGTAGAGCCCGACAGAGCCCGACAGAGCCCGACAGAGCCCGACAGGGCCCGACAGGGCCCAGAAGAGCCCGACAGAGCCCGACAGAGCCCGACAGAACCCGACAGAGCCCGACAGAGCCCGACAGAGCCCGACAGGGCCCGACAGAGCCCGACAGGGCCCGACAGAGCCCGACTGGGCCCGACAGAGCCCGACAGAGCCCGACAGAGCCCAGTAGAGCCCGACAGAGCCCGACAGAGCCCGACAGAGCCCAGTAGAGCCCAGTAGAGCCCGACAGAGCCCGACAGAGCCCGACAGAGCCCGACAGGGCCCGACAGGGCCCGACAGGGCCCAGTAGAGCCCGACAGAGCCCGACAGAGCCCGACAGGGTCCGACAGGGTCCGACAGAGCCCGACAGAGCCCGACAGAGCCCGACAGGGCCCGACAGGGCCCAGTAGAGCCCGACAGAGCCCGACAAAGCCCGACAGAACCCGTCAGAGCCCGACAGAGCCCGACAGAGCCCGACAGAGCCCGACAGGGCCCAGTAGAGCCCGACAGAGCCCGACAGGGCCCAGTAGAGCCCGACAGAGCCCGACAGAGCCCGACAGAGCCCGACAGGGCCCGACAGAGCCCGACAGAGCTCGACAGAGCCCGACAGGGCCCAGTAGAGCCCGACAGAGCCGAGAGGGCCCGACAGAGCCCGACAGAGCCCGACAGAGCCCGACAGGGCCCAGTAGAGCCCGACAGAGCCCGACAGAACCCGACAGGGCCCAGTAGAGCCCGACAGAGCCCGACAGAGCCCGACAGAGCCCGACAGGGCCCGACAGAGCCTTACAGAGCCCGACAGAGCCCGACAGAGCACGACAGAGCCCGACAGGGCCCGACAGGGCCCAGTAGAGCCCGAAAGAGCCCGATAGAGCCCAGTAGAGCCCAGTAGAGCCCGACAGGGCCCGACAGGGCCCGACAGGGCCCAGTAGAGCCCGACAGAGCCCGACAGAGCCTGACAGAGCCCGACAGGGCCCGACAGGGCCCGACAGAGCCCGACAGAGCCCGACAGGGCCCAGTAGAGCCCGACAGAGCCCGACAGAGCCCGACAGAGCCCGACAGAGCCCGACAGGGCCCAGTAGAGCCCGACAGAGCCCGACAGAGCCCGACAGAGCCCGACAGGGCCCAACAGGGCCCGACAGAGCCCGACAGAGCCCGACAGGGCCCGACAGGGCCCGACAGGGCCCAGTAGAGCCCGATAGAGCCCGACAGAGCCCGACAGAGCCCGACAGGGCCCGACAGAGCCCGACAGAGCCCGACAGGGCCCGACAGGGCCCGACAGAGCCCGACAGGGCCCGATAGAGCCCGACAGGGCCCGACAGAGCCCGACAGAGACCGACAGGGCACGACAGAGCCCGACAGAGCCCGACAGGGCCCGACAGAGCCCGACAGGGCCCGACAGAGCCCGACAGAGCCCGACAGGGCCCGACAGTGCCCGACAGGGCCCAGTAGAGCCCGACAGAGCCCAGTAGAGCCCAGTAGAGCCCGACAGAGCCCGACAGAGCCCGACAGAGCCCGACAGGGCCCGACAGGGCCCGATAGGGCCCAGTAGAGCCCGACAGAGCCCGACAGGGCCCGACAGAGCCCGACAGAGCCCGACAGGGCCCAGTAGAGCCCGACAGAGCCCGACAGAGCCCGACAGAGCCCGACAGAGCACGACAGGGCCCGACAGAGCCCGACAGGGCCCGACAGGGCCCGACAGAGCCCGACAGGGCCCGACAGGGCCCGACAGAGCCCGACAGGGCCCGACAGGGCACGACAGAGCCCGACAGGGCCCGACAGGGCCCAGTAGAGCCCGACAGAGCCCGACAGAGCCCGACAGAGCCCGACAGGGCCCGACAGGGCCCAGTAGAGCCCGACAGAGCCCGACAGAGCCCGACCGAGCCCAGAAGAGCCCAGTAGAGCCCGACAGAGCCCGACACAGCCCGACAGAGCCCGACAGAGCCCGACAGGGCCCGACAGAGCCCGACAGAGCCCGACAGAGCCCGACAGGGCACGACAGAGCCCGACAGAGCCCGACAGAGCCCGACAGGGCCCAGTAGAGCCCGACAGAGCCCGACAGAGCCCGACAGAGCCCGACAGGGACCGACAGAGCCCGACAGAGCCCAGTAGAGCCCGACAGAGCCCGACAGAGCCCGACAGAGCCTGACAGAGCCCGACAGGGCCCGACAGGGCCCGACAGAGGCCGACAGGGCCCGACAGAGTCCGACAGGGCCCAGTAGAGCCCGACAGAGCCCGACAAAGCCCGACAGAGCCCGACAGAGCCCAGTAGAGCCCGACAGAGCTCGACAGGGCCCGACAGAGCCCGACAGAGCCCAGTAGAGCCCGACAGAGCCCGTCAGGGCCCGACAGGGCCCAGGAGAGCCCGACAGAGCCCGACAGAGCCCAGTAGAGCCCAGTAGAGCCCGACAGAGCCCGACAGAGCCCGACAGAGCCCGACAGGGCCCAGTAGAGCCCAGTAGAGACCGACAGAGCCCAGTAGAGCCCGACAGAGCCCGACAGAGCCCGACAGGGCCCGACAGGGCCCGACAGGGCCCGACAGAGCCCGACAGAGCCCGACAGGGCCCGACAGAGCCTGACAGAGCCCGACAGGGCCCAGTAGAGCCCGACAGAGCCCGACAGAGCCCGACAGAGTCCGACAGAGCCCGGTAGAGCCCGACAGAGCCCGACAGGGCCCGACAGGGCCCGACAGAGCTAGACAGAGCCCGACAGGGCCCAGTAGAGCCCGACAGAGCCCGACAGAGCCCGACAGGGCCCGACAGGGCCCGACAGGGCCCGACAGAGCCCAGTAGAGCCCGACAGAGCCCGACAGAGCCCGACAGAGCCCGACAGGGCCCGACAGGGCCCAGTAGAGCCCGACAGAGCCTGACAGAGCCCGACAGAGCCCGACAGGGTCCGACAGAGCCCGACAGAGCCCGACAGAGCCCGACAAGCCCCGACAGGGCCAGTAGAGCCCGACAGAGCCCGACAGAACCCGTCAGAGCCCGACAGAGCCCGACAGAGCCCGACAGAGTCCGACAGGGCCCAGTAGAGCCCGACAGAGCCTGACAGAGCCCGACAGGGCCCGACAGAGCCCGACAGAGCCCGACAGGGCCCGACAGGGCCCAGTAGAGCCCGACAGAGCCGAGAGGGCCCGACAGAGCCCGACAGAGCCCGACAGAGCCCGACAGAGCCCGACAGAGCCCGACAGGGCCCAGTAGAGCCCGACAGAGCCCGACAGAGCCCGACAGAGCCCGACAGGGCCCGACAGGGCCCGACAGAGCCCGACAGAGCCCGACAGCGCCCAACAGGGCCCAGTAGAGCCCGACAGAGCCCGACAGAGCCCGACAGGGCCCGACAGAGCCCGACAGGGCCCGACAGAGCCCGACAGAGTCCGACAGGGCCCAGTAGAGCCCGACAGAGCCCGACAGGGCCCGACAGAGCCCGACAGATCCCGACAGAGCCCGACAGGGCCCAGTAGAGCCCGACAGAGCCCGACAGAGCCCGACAGAGCCCGACAGGGCCCGACAGAGCCCGACAGAGCCCGACAGAGCCCGACAGGGCCCGACAGAGCCCGACAGAGCCCGACAGGGCCCAGTAGAGCCCGACAGAGCCCAGTAGAGCCCGACAGAGCCCGACAGAGCCCGACAGGGCCCGACAGGGCCCGACAGGGCCCAGTAGAGCCCGACAGAGCCCGACAGAGCCCGACAGAGCCCGACAGAGCCCGACAGAGCCCAGTAGAGCCCGACAGAGCCCGACAGAGCCCGACAGAGCCCAGTAGAGGCCGACAGAGCCCGACAGGGCCCGACAGGGCCCGACAGGGCCCAGTAGAGCCCGACAGAGCCCGACAGAGCCCAGTAGAGCCCAGTAGAGCCCGACAGAGCCCGACAGAGCCCGACAGGGCCCGACAGAGCCCGACAGAGCCCGACAGAGCCCGACAGGGCCCAGTAGAGCCCGAAAGAGCCCGACAGAGCCCAGTAGAGCCCAGTAGAGCCCGACAGGGCCCGACAGGGCCCAGTAGAGCCCGACAGAGCCCGACAGAGCCTGACAGAGCCCGACAGGGCCCGACTGGGCCCGACAGAGCCCGACAGAGCCCGACAGGGCCCAGTAGAGCCCGACAGAGCCCGACAGAGGCCGACAGAGCCCGACAGGGCCCGACAGGGCCCGACAGGGCCCGACAGAGCCCGACAGGGCCCGACAGGGCCCGACAGAGCCCGACAGGGCCCGACAGGGCCCGACAGGGCCCGACAGGGACCGATAGAGCCCGACAGGGCCCGACAGAGCCCGACAGGGCCCGACAGAGCCCGACAGGGCCCAGTAGAGCCCGACAGAACCCAGTAGAGCCCAGTAGAGCCCGACAGAGCCCGACAGAGCGCGACACAGCCCGACAGGGCCCGACAGGGCCCGACAGGGCCCAGTAGAGCCCGACAGAGCCCGACAGGGCCCGACAGAGCCCGACAGAGCCCGACAGGGCCCGACAGGGCCCCACAGAGCCCGACAGAGCCCGACAGAGCCCGACAGGGCCCAGTAGAGCCCGACAGAGCCCGACAGAGCCCGACAGAGCCCGACAGGGCCCGACAGAGCCCGACAGGGCCCGACAGGGCCCGACAGGGCCCGACAGAGCCCGACAGGGCCCGACAGAGCCCGACAGAGCCCGACAGGGCCCCACAGAGCCCGACAGAGCCCGACAGAGCCCGACAGAGCCCGACAGAGCCCGACAGGGCCCGACAGGGCCCAGTAGATCCCGACAGAGCCCAGTAGAGCCCAGTAGAGCCCGACAGAGCCCGACAGAGCCCAGTAGAGCCCAGTAGAGCCCGACAGAGCCCGACAGAGCCCGACAGAGCCCGAAAGGTCCCGACAGGGCCCGACAGGGCCCAGTAGAGCCCGAAAGAGCCCGATAGAGCCCAGTAGAGCCCAGTAGAGCCCGACAGGGCCCGACAGGGCCCGACAGGGCCCAGTAGAGCCCGACAGAGCCCGACAGAGCCTGATAGAGCCCGACAGGGCCCGACAGGGCCCGACAGAGCCCGACAGAGCCCGACAGGGCCCAGTAGAGCCCGACAGAGCCCGACAGAGCCCGACAGAGCCCGACAGGGCCCAGTAGAGCCCGACAGAGCCCGACAGAGCCCGACAGAGCCCGACAGGGCCCAACAGGGCCCGACAGAGCCCGACAGAGCCCGACAGGGCCCGACAGAGCCCGACAGGGCCCGACAGGGCCAGGTAGAGCCCGATAGAGCCCGACAGAGCCCGACAGAGCCCGACAGGGCCCGACAGAGCCCGACAGAGCCTGACAGGGCCCGACAGGGCCCGACAGAGCCCGACAGGGCCCGATAGAGCCCGACAGGGCCCGACAGAGCCCGACAGAGACCGACAGGGCACGACAGAGCCCGACAGAGCCCGACAGGGCCCGACAGAGCCCGACAGGGCCCGACAGAGCCCGACAGAGCCCGACAGGGCCCGACAGGGCCCGACAGGGCCCAGTAGAGCCCGACAGAGCCCAGTAGAGCCCAGTAGAGCCCGACAGAGCCCGACAGAGCCCGACAGAGCCCGACAGGGCCCGACAGGGCCCGATAGGGCCCAGTAGAGCCCGACAGAGCCCGACAGGGCCCGACAGAGCCCGACAGAGCCCGACAGAGCCCGACAGGGCCCAGTAGAGCCCGACAGAGCCCGACAGAGCCCGACAGAGCCCGACAGAGCACGACAGGGCCCGACAGAGCCCGACAGGGCCCGACAGGGCCCGACAGAGCCCGACAGGGCCCGACAGGGCCCGACAGAGCCCGACAGGGCCCGACAGGGCACGACAGAGCCCGACAGGGCCCGACAGGGCCCAGTAGAGCCCGACAGAGCCCGACAGAGCCCGACAGAGCCCGACAGGGCCCGACAGGGCCCAGTAGAGCCCGACAGAGCCCGACAGAGCCCGACCGAGCCCAGAAGAGCCCAGTAGAGCCCGACAGAGCCCGACACAGCCCGACAGAGCCCGACAGAGCCCGACAGGGCCCGACAGAGCCCGACAGAGCCCGACAGAGCCCGACAGGGCCCGACAGAGCCCGACAGAGCCCGACAGGGCCCAGTAGAGCCCGACAGAGCCCGACAGAGCCCGACAGAGCCCGACAGGGACCGACAGAGCCCGACAGAGCCCAGTAGAGCCCGACAGAGCCCGACAGAGCCCGACAGAGCCTGACAGAGCCCGACAGGGCCCGACAGGGCCCGACAGAGGCCGACAGGGCCCGACAGAGTCCGACAGGGCCCAGTAGAGCCCGACAGAGCCCGACAAAGCCCGACAGAGCCCGACAGAGCCCAGTAGAGCCCGACAGAGCCCGACAGGGCCCGACAGAGCCCGACAGAGCCCAGTAGAGCCCGACAGAGCCCGTCAGGGCCCGACAGGGCCCAGGAGAGCCCGACAGAGCCCGACAGAGCCCAGTAGAGCCCAATAGAGCCCGACAGAGCCCGACAGAGCCCGACAGAGCCCGACAGGGCCCAGTAGAGCCCAGTAGAGACCGACAGAGCCCAGTAGAGCCCGACAGAGCCCGACAGAGCCCGACAGGGCCCGACAGGGCCCGACAGGGCCCGACAGAGCCCGACAGAGCCCGACAGGGCCCGACAGAGCCTGACAGAGCCCGACAGGGCCCAGTAGAGCCCGACAGAGCCCGACAGAGCCCGACAGAGTCCGACAGAGCCCAGTAGAGCCCGACACAGCCCGAGAGAGCCCGACAGGGCCCGACAGAGCCCGACAGGGCCCGACAGGGCCCGACAGAGCTAGACAGAGCCCGACAGGGCCCAGTAGAGCCCGACAGAGCCCGACAGAGCCCGACAGGGCCCGACAGGGCCCGACAGGGCCCGACAGAGCCCAGTAGAGCCCGACAGAGCCCGACAGAGCCCGACAGAGCCCGACAGGGCCCGACAGGGCCCAGTAGAGCCCGACAGAGCCTGACAGAGCCCGACAGAGCCCGACAGGGTCCGACAGAGCCCGACAGAGCCCGACAGAGCCCGACAAGGCCCGACAGGGCCAGTAGAGCCCGACAGAGCCCGACAGAGCCCGACAGAACCCGTCAGAGCCCGACAGAGCCTGACAGAGCCCGACAGAGTCCGACAGGGCCCAGTAGAGCCCGACAGAGCCCGACAGAGCCCGACAGGGCCCGACAGAGCCCGACAGAGCCCGACAGGGCCCGACAGGGCCCAGTAGAGCCCGACAGAGCCGAGAGGGCCCGACAGAGCCCGACAGAGCCCGACAGAGCCCGACAGAGCCCGACAGAGCCCGACAGGGCCCGACAGAGCCCGACAGCGCCCGACAGGGCCCAGTAGAGCCCGACAGAGCCCGACAGAGCCCGACAGGGCCCGACA
This sequence comes from Caloenas nicobarica, assembly GCF_036013445.1. Lineage (NCBI taxonomy): Eukaryota > Metazoa > Chordata > Aves > Columbiformes > Columbidae > Caloenas > Caloenas nicobarica. Next base: position 26,509 of record NW_027017207.1, read on the forward strand.
GAGCCCGACAGAGTCCGACAGGGCCCAGTAGAGCCCGACAGAGCCCGACAGGGCCCGACAGAGCCCGACAGATCCCGACAGAGCCCGACAGGGCCCAGTAGAGCCCGACAGAGCCCGACAGAGCCCGACAGAGCCCGACAGGGCCCGACAGAGCCCGACAGAGCCCGACAGAGCCCGACAGGGCCCGACAGAGCCCGACAGAGCCCGACAGGGCCCAGTAGAGCCCGACAAAGCCCGACAGAGCCTGACAGGGCCCGACAGGGCCCGACAGGGCCCGACAGGGCCCGACAGAGCCCGACAGGGCCCAGTAGAGCCCGACAGAGCTCGACAGAGCCCGACAGAGCCCGACAGAGCCCAGTAGAGCCCGACAGAGCCCGACAGAGCCCGACAGAGCCCAGTAGAGCCCGACAGAGCCCGACAGGGCCCGACAGGGCCCGACAGGGCCCAGTAGAGCCCGACAGAGCCCGACAGAGCCCAGTAGAGCCCAGTAGAGCCCGACAGAGCCCGACAGAGCCCGACAGGGCCTGACAGAGCCCGACAGAGCCCGACAGGTCCCGACAGGGCCCAGTAGAGCCCGAAAGAGCCCGACAGAGCCCAGTAGAGCCCAGTAGAGCCCGACAGGGCCCGACAGGGCCCAGTAGAGCCCGACAGAGCCCGACAGAGCCTGACAGAGCCCGACAGGGCCCGACAGGGCCCGACAGAGCCCGACAGAGCCCGACAGGGCCCAGTAGAGCCCGACAGAGCCCGACAGAGCCCGACAGAGCCCGACAGGGCCCAGTAGAGCCCGACAGAGCCCGACAGAGCCCGACAGAGCCCGACAGGGCCCGACAGGGCCCGACAGAGCCCGACAGGGCCCGACAGGGCCCGACAGGGCCCGACAGAGCCCGACAGGGCCCGACAGAGCCCGACAGGGCCCGACAGAGCCCGACAGGGCCCGACAGAGCCCGACAGGGCCCAGTAGAGCCCGACAGAACCCAGTAGAGCCCAGTAGAGCCCGACAGAGCCCGACAGAGCGCGACACAGCCCGACAGGGCCCGACAGGGCCCGACAGGGCCCGACAGGGCCCAGTAGAGCCCGTCAGAGCCCGACAGGGCCCGACAGAGCCCGACAGAGCCCGACAGGGCCCGACAGAGCCCGACAGAGCCCGACAGGGCCCAGTAGAGCCCGACAGAGCCCGACAGAGCCCGACAGAGCCCGACAGGGCCCGACAGAGCCCGACAGGGCCCGACAGGGCCCGACAGGGCCAGACAGAGCCCGACAGGGCCCGACAGAGCCCGACAGGGCCCGACAGAGCCCGACAGAGCCCCACAGAGCCCGACAGAGCCCGACAGGGCCCAGTAGAGCCCGACAGAGCCCAGTAGAGCCCAGTAGAGCCCGACAGAGCCCGACAGAGCCCGACAGAGCCCAACAGGGCCCGACAGGGCCCAGTAGAGCCCGACAGAGCCCGACAGAGCCCGACAGGGTCCGACAGAGCCCGACAGAGCCCGACAGGGCCCGACAGGGCCCAGTAGAGCCCGACAGAGCCCGACAGAGCCCGACAGGGCCCGACAGGGCCCGACAGGGCCCGACAGAGCCCGACAGGGCCCGACAGAGCCTGACAGAGCCCGACAGGGCCCAGTAGAGCCCGACAGAGCCCGACAGAGCCCGACAGAGTCCGACAGAGCCCAGTAGAGCCCGACAGAGCCCGAGAGAGCCCGACAGGGCCCGACAGAGCCCGACAGGGCCCGACAGGGCCCGACAGAGCTAGACAGAGCCCGACAGGGCCCAGTAGAGCCCGACAGAGCCCGACAGAACCCGTCAGAGCCCGACAGAGCCCGACAGAGCCCGACAGAGTCCGACAGGGCCCAGTAGAGCCCGACAGAGCCCGACAGAGCCCGACAGGGCCCGACAGAGACCGACAGAGCCCGACAGGGCCCGACAGGGCCCAGTAGAGCCCGACAGAGCCGAGAGGGCCCGACAGAGCCCGACAGAGCCCGACAGAGCCCGACAGAGCCCGACAGAGCCCGACAGGGCCCAGTAGAGCCCGACAGAGCCCGACAGAGCCCGACAGAGCCCGACAGGGCCCGACAGGGCCCGACAGAGCCCGACAGAGCCCGACAGCGCCCGACAGGGCCCAGTAGAGCCCGACAGAGCCCGACAGAGCCCGACAGGGCCCGACAGGGCCCGACAGGGCCCGACAGAGCCCGACAGAGTCCGACAGGGCCCAGTAGAGCCCGACAGAGCCCGACAGGGCCCGACAGAGCCCGACAGATCCCGACAGAGCCCGACAGGGCCCAGTAGAGCCCGACAGAGCCCGACAGAGCCCGACAGAGCCCGACAGGGCCCGACAGAGCCCGACAGAGCCCGACAGAGCCCGACAGGGCCCGACAGAGCCCGACAGAGCCCGACAGGGCCCAGTAGAGCCCGACAGAGCCCAGTAGAGCCCGACAGAGCCCGACAGAGCCCGACAGGGCCCGACAGGGCCCGACAGAGCCCGACAGGGCCCAGTAGAGCCCGACAGAGCCCGACAGAGCCCGACAGAGCCCGACAGAGCCCAGTAGAGCCCGACAGAGCCCGACAGGGCCCAGTAGAGCCCGACAGAGCCCAGTAGAGCCCGACAGGGCCCGACAGGGCCCGACAGAGCCCAGTAGAGCCCGACAGGGCCCAGTAGAGCCCGACAGGGCCCGACAGGGCCCGCCAGAGCCCGACAGGGCCCGACAGAGCCCGACAGGGCCCAGTAGAGCCCGACAGAGCCCGACAGAGCCCGACAGAGCCCGACAGAGCCCAGTAGAGCCCGACAGAGCCCGACAGAGCCCGACAGAGCCCAGTAGAGCCCGACAGAGCCCGACAGGGCCCGACAGGGCCCGACAGGGCCCAGTAGAGCCCGACAGAGCCCGACAGAGCCCAGTAGAGCCCAGTAGAGCCCGACAGAGCCCGACAGAGCCCGACAGGGCCCGACAGAGCCCGACAGAGCCCGACAGGGCCCGACAGGGCCCAGTAGAGCCCGAAAGAGCCCGACAGAGCCCAGTAGAGCCCAGTAGAGCCCGACAGGGCCCGACAGGGCCCAGTAGAGCCCGACAGAGCCCGACAGAGCCTGACAGAGCCCGACAGGGCCCGACAGGGCCCGACAGAGCCCGACAGAGCCCGACAGGGCCCAGTAGAGCCCGACAGAGCCCGACAGAGCCCGACAGAGCCCGACAGGGCCCAGTAGAGCCCGACAGAGCCCGACAGAGCCCGACAGAGCCCGACAGGGCCCGACAGGGCCCGACAGAGCCCGACAGGGCCCGACAGGGCCCGACAGGGCCCGACAGAGCCCGACAGGGCCCAGTAGAGCCCGACAGAACCCAGTAGAGCCCAGTAGAGCCCGACAGAGCCCGACAGAGCGCGACACAGCCCGACAGGGCCCGACAGGTCCCGACAGGGCCCGACAGGGCCCAGTAGAGCCCGACAGAGCCCGACAGGGCCCGACAGAGCCCGACAGAGCCCGACAGGGCCCGACAGAGCCCGACAGAGCCCGACAGGGCCCGACAGAGCCCGACAGAGCCCGACAGGGCCCAGTAGAGCCCGACAGAGCCCGACAGGGCCCGACAGAGCCCGACAGGGCCCCACAGAGCCCGACAGAGCCCGACAGGGCCCAGTAGAGCCCGACAGAGCCCAGTAGAGCCCAGTAGAGCCCGACAGAGCCCGACAGAGCCCGACAGAGCCCGACAGGGCCCGACAGGGCCCAGTAGAGCCCGACAGAGCCCGACAGAGCCCGACAGGGTCCGACAGAGCCCGACAGAGTCCGACAGGGCCCGACAGGGCCCAGTAGAGCCCGACAGAGCCCGACAGAGCCCGACAGAACCCGTCAAGCCCGACAGAGCCCGACAGAGCCCGACAGAGTCCGACAGGGCCCAGTAGAGCCCGACAGAGCCCGACAGAGCCCGACAGAGCCCGACAGGGCCCGACAGGGCCCGACAGAGCCCGACAGGGCCCGACAGGGCCCAGTAGAGCCCGACAGAGCCGAGAGGGCCCGACAGAGCCCGACAGAGCCCGACAGAGCCCGACAGGGCCCGACAGGGCCCGACAGAGCCCGACAGAACCCGACAGGGCCCAGTAGAGCCCGACAGAGCCCGACAGAACCCGACAGGGCCCAGTAGAGCCCGACAGAGCCCGACAGAGCCCGACAGAGCCCGGCAGGGCCCGACAGAGCCTTACAGAGCCCGACAGAGCCCGACAGAGCCCGACAGCGCCCGACAGGGCCCAGTAGAGCCCGACAGAGCCCGATAGAGCCCGACAGGGCCCGACAGAGCCCGACAGAGCCCGACAGAGCCCGACAGGGCCCGACAGGGCCCAGTAGAGCCCGACAGAGCCCGACAGGGCCCGACAGAGCCCGACAGGGCCCAGTAGAGCCCGACAGAGCCCGACAGAGCCCAGTAGAGCCCAGTAGAGCCCGACAGAGCATGACAGAGCCCGACAGGGCCCGACAGAGCCCGACAGAGCCCGAAAGGGCCCGACAGGGCCCGACAGGGCCCGACAGGGCCCAGTAGAGCCCGAAAGAGCCCGATAGAGCCCAGTAGAGCCTAGTAGATCCCGACAGGGCCCGACAGGGCCCGACAGGGCCCAGTAGAGCCCGACAGAGCCCGACAGAGCCTGACAGAGCCCGACAGGGCCCGACAGGGCCCGACAGAGCCCGACAGAGCCCGACAGGGCCCAGTAGAGCCCGACAGAGCCCGACAGAGCCCGACAGAGCCCGACAGGGCCCAACAGGGCCCGACAGAGCCCGACAGAGCCCGACAGGGCCCGACAGAGCCCGACAGGGCCCGACAGGGCCCAGTAGAGCCCGATAGAGCCCGACAGAGCCCGACAGAGCCCGACAGGGCCCGACAGAGCCCGACAGGGCCCGATAGAGCCCGACAGGGCCCGACAGAGCCCGACAGAGACCGACAGGGCACGATAGAGCCCGACAGGGCCCGACAGGGCCCGACAGAGCGCGACAGAGCCCGACAGAGCCCGACAGGGCCCAGTAGAGCCCGACAGAGCCCAGTAGAGCCCAGTAGAGCCCGACAGAGCCCGACAGAGCCCGACAGAGCCCGACAGAGCCCGACAGGGCCCGACAGGGCCCAGTAGAGCCCGACAGAGCCCGACAGAGCCCGACAGGGCCCGACAGAGCCCGACAGAGCCCGACAGGGCCCAGTAGAACCCGACAGAGCCCGACAGAGCCCGACAGAGCCCGACAGGGCCCGACAGAGCCCGACAGAGCCCGACAGGGCCCGACAGGGCCCGACAGAGCCCGACAGGGCCCGACAGGGCACGACAGAGCCCGACAGGGCACGACAGAGCCCGACAGGGCCCGACAGGGCCCAGTAGAGCCCGACAGAGCCCGACAGAGCCCGACAGGGCCCGACAGGGCCTGACAGAGCCCAGTAGAGCCCGACAGAGCCCGACAGAACCCGACAGAGCCCGACAGAGACCAGCAGAGCCCGACAGAGCCCGTCAGGGCCCGACAGGGCCCGACAGGGCCCAGTAGAGCCCGACAGAGCCCGACAAAGCCCGACAGAGCCCGACAGACCCCAGTAGAGCCCGACAGAGCCCGACAGGGCCCGACAGAGCCCGACAGAGCCCGACAGGGCCCGACAGAGCCCGACAGAGCCCGACAGAGCCCGACAGGGCCCGACAGGGCCCAACAGGGCCCCACAGAGCCCGACAGAGCCCGACAGGGCCCAGTAGAGCCCGACAGAGCCCAGTAGAGCCCAGTAGAGCCCGACAGAGCCCGACAGAGCCCGACAGAGCCCGACAGAGCCCGACAGGGCCCCACAGAGCCCGACAGAGCCCGACAGGGCCCAGTAGAGCCCGACAGAGCCCAGTAGAGCCCAGTAGAGCCCGACAGAGCCCGACAGAGCCCGACAGAGCCCGACAGGGCCCGACAGGGCCCAGTAGAGCCCGACAGAGCCCGATAGAGCCTGACAGAGCCCGACAGGGCCCAACAGGGCCCGACAGAGCCCGACAGAGCCCGACAGGGCCCAGTAGAGCCCGACAGAGCCCGACAGAGCCCGACAGAGCCCGACAGGGCCCAACAGGGCCCGACAGAGCCCGACAGAGCCCGACAGGGCCCGACAGAGCCCGACAGGGCCCGACAGGGCCCAGTAGAGCCCGATAGAGCCCGACAGAGCCCGACAGAGCCCGACAGGGCCCGATAGAGCCCGACAGGGCCCGACAGAGCCCGACAGAGACCGACAGGGCACGATAGAGCCCGACAGGGCCCGACAGGGCCCGACAGAGCGCGACAGAGCCCGACAGAGCCCGACAGGGCCCAGTAGAGCCCGACAGAGCCCAGTAGAGCCCAGTAGAGCCCGACAGAGCCCGACAGAGCCCGACAGAGCCCGACAGAGCCCGACAGGGCCCGACAGGGCCCAGTAGAGCCCGACAGGGCACGACAGAGCCCGACAGGGCCCGACAGGGCCCAGTAGAGCCCGACAGAGCCCGACAGAGCCCGACAGGGCCCGACAGGGCCTGACAGAGCCCAGTAGAGCCCGACAGAGCCCGACAGAACCCGACAGAGCCCGACAGAGACCAGCAGAGCCCGACAGAGCCCGTCAGGGCCCGACAGGGCCCGACAGGGCCCAGTAGAGCCCGACAGAGCCCGACAAAGCCCGACAGAGCCCGACAGACCCCAGTAGAGCCCGACAGAGCCCGACAGGGCCCGACAGAGCCCGACAGAGCCCGACAGGGCCCGACAGAGCCCGACAGAGCCCGACAGAGCCCGACAGGGCCCGACAGGGCCCAACAGGGCCCCACAGAGCCCGACAGAGCCCGACAGGGCCCAGTAGAGCCCGACAGAGCCCAGTAGAGCCCAGTAGAGCCCGACAGAGCCCGACAGAGCCCGACAGAGCCCGACAGAGCCCGACAGAGCCCGACAGGGCCCCACAGAGCCCGACAGAGCCCGACAGGGCCCAGTAGAGCCCGACAGAGCCCAGTAGAGCCCAGTAGAGCCCGACAGAGCCCGACAGAGCCCGACAGAGCCCGACAGGGCCCGACAGGGCCCAGTAGAGCCCGACAGAGCCCGACAGAGCCCGACAGGGTCCGACAGAGCCCGACAGAGTCCGACAGGGCCCGACAGGGCCCAGTAGAGCCCGACAGAGCCCGACAGAGCCCGACAGAACCCGTCAAGCCCGACAGAGCCCGACAGAGCCCGACAGAGTCCGACAGGGCCCAGTAGAGCCCGACAGAGCCCGACAGAGCCCGACAGAGCCCGACAGGGCCCGACAGAGCCCGACAGAGCCCGACAGGGCCCGACAGGGCCCAGTAGAGCCCGACAGAGCCGAGAGGGCCCGACAGAGCCCGACAGGGCCCGACAGAGCCCGACAGGGCCCGACAGGGCCCGACAGAGCCCGACAGAACCCGACAGGGCCCAGTAGAGCCCGACAGAGCCCGACAGAACCCGACAGGGCCCAGTAGAGCCCGACAGAGCCCGACAGAGCCCGACAGAGCCCGGCAGGGCCCGACAGAGCCTTACAGAGCGCGACAGAGCCCGACAGAGCCCGACAGCGCCCGACAGGGCCCAGTAGAGCCCGACAGAGCCCGACAGAGCCCGACAGGGCCCGACAGAGCCCGACAGAGCCCGACAGAGCCCGACAGGGCCCGACAGGGCCCAGTAGAGCCCGACAGAGCCCGACAGGGCCCGACAGAGCCCGACAGGGCCCAGTAGAGCCCGACAGAGCCCGACAGAGCCCAGTAGAGCCCAGTAGAGCCCGACAGAGCCCGACAGAGTCCGACAGGGCCCGACAGAGCCCGACAGAGCCCGAAAGGGCCCGACAGGGCCCGACAGGGCCCGACATGGCCCAGTAGAGCCCGAAAGAGCCCGATAGAGCCCAGTAGAGCCTAGTAGATCCCGACAGGGCCCGACAGGGCCCGACAGGGCCCAGTAGAGCCCGACAGAGCCCGACAGAGCCTGACAGAGCCCGACAGGGCCCGACAGGGCCCGACAGAGCCCGACAGAGCCCGACAGGGCCCAGTAGAGCCCGACAGAGCCCGACAGAGCCCGACAGAGCCCGACAGGGCCCAACAGGGCCCGACAGAGCCCGACAGAGCCCGACAGGGCCCGACAGAGCCCGACAGGGCCCGACAGGGCCCAGTAGAGCCCGATAGAGCCCGACAGAGCCCGACAGAGCCCGACAGGGCCCGACAGAGCCCGACAGGGCCCGATAGAGCCCGACAGGGCCCGACAGAGCCCGACAGAGACCGACAGGGCACGATAGAGCCCGACAGGGCCCGACAGGGCCCGACAGAGCCCGACAGAGCCCGACAGAGCCCGACAGAGCCCGACAGGGCCCAGTAGAGCCCGACAGAGCCCAGTAGAGCCCAGTAGAGCCCGACAGAGCCCGACAGAGCCCGACAGAGCCCGACAGAGCCCGACAGAGCCCGACAGGGCCCGACAGGGCCCAGTAGAGCCCGACAGAGCCCGACAGAGCCCGACAGGGCCCGACAGAGCCCGACAGAGCCCGACAGGGCCCGACAGAGCCCGACAGAGCCCGACAGGGCCCAGTAGAGCCCGACAGAGCCCGACAGAGCCCGACAGAGCCCGACAGGGCCCGACAGAGCCCGACAGAGCCCGACAGGGCCCGACAGGGCCCGACAGAGCCCGACAGGGCCCGACAGGGCACGACAGAGCCCGACAGGGCACGACAGAGCCCGACAGGGCCCGACAGGGCCCAGTAGAGCCCGACAGAGCCCGACAGAGCCCGACAGGGCCCGACAGGGCCTGACAGAGCCCAGTAGAGCCCGACAGAGCCCGACAGAACCCGACAGAGCCCGACAGAGACCAGCAGAGCCCGACAGAGCCCGTCAGGGCCCGACAGGGCCCGACAGGGCCCAGTAGAGCCCGACAGAGCCCGACAAAGCCCGACAGAGCCCGACAGAGCCCAGTAGAGCCCGACAGAGCCCGACAGGGCCCGACAGAGCCCGACAGAGCCCGACAGAGCCCAGTAGAGCCCGACAGAGCCCGTCAGGGCCCGACAGAGCCCAGTAGAGCCCAGTAGAGCCCGACAGAGCCCGACAGAGCCCGACAGAGCCCGACAGGGCCCGACAGAGCCCGACAGAGCCCGACAGGGCCCGACAGGGCCCGACAGGGCACGACAGAGCCCGACAGGGCCCAGTAGAGCCCGACAGAGCCCGACAGAGCCCGACAGGGCCCGACAGGGCCCGACAGGGCCCGACAGGGCCTGACAGAGCCCAGTAGAGCCCGACAGCGCCCGACAGAACCCGACAGAGCCCGACAGAGAGCAGCAGAGCCCGACAGAGCCCGTCAGGGCCCGACAGGGCCCGCCAGGGCCCAGTAGAGCCCGACAGAGCCCGACAAAGCCCGACAGAGCCCGACAGAGCCCAGTAGAGCCCGACAGAGCCCGACAGGGCCCGACAGAGCCCGACAGAGCCCGACAGGGCCCGACAGAGCCCGACAGAGCCCGACAGGGCCCGACAGAGCCCGACAGGGCCCGACAGGGCCCAGTAGAGACCGACAGAGCCCGACAGAGCCCGACAGAGCCCGACAGGGCCCGACAGGGCCCGACAGGGCCTGACAGAGCCCAGTAGAACCCGACAGAGCCCGACAGAACCCGACAGAGCCCGACAGAGCCCAGCAGAGCCCGACAGAGCCCGACAGAGCCCAGTAGAGCCCGACAGAGCCCGTCAGGGCCCGACAGAGCCCAGTAGAGCCCAGCAGAGCCCGACAGAGCCCGACAGAGCCCGACAGAGCCCGACAGGGCCCGACAGGGCCCGACAGAGCCCGACAGGGCCCGACAGGGCCCGACAGGGCCCAGTAGAGCCCGACAGAGCCCGACAGAGCCCGACAGGGCCCGACAGGGCCCGACAGAGCCCGACAGGGCCCGACAGGGCCCGACAGAGCCCAGTAGAGCCCGACAGAGCACGACAGAGCCCGACAGAGCCCGACAGAACCCGACAGAGCCCGACAGAGCCCAGTAGAGCCCGACAGAGCCCGACAGAGCCCGACAGAGCCCGACAGGGCCCGACAGGGACCGACAGGGCCCAGTAGAGCCCGACAGAGCCCAACAGAGCCCGACAGGGCCCGACAGGGCCCGACAGGGCCCAGAAGAGCCCGACAGAGCCCGACAGAGCCCGACAGAACCCGACAGAGCCCGACAGAGCCCGACAGAGCCCGACAGGGCCCGACAGAGCCCGACAGGGCCCGACAGAGCCCGACAGGGCCCGACAGAGCCCAGTAGAGCCCGACAGAGCCCGACAGAGCCCAGTAGAGCCCAGTAGATCCCGACAGAGCCCGACAGGGCCCGACAGGGCCCAACAGAGCCCGACAGAGCCCGACAGGGCCTGACAGAGCCCAGTAGAGCCCGACAGAGCCCGACAGAACCCGACAGAGCCCGACAGAGACCAGCAGAGCCCGACAGAGCCCGTCAGGGCCCGACAGGGCCCGACAGGGCCCAGTAGAGCCCGACAGAGCCCGACAAAGCCCGACAGAGCCCGACAGAGCCCAGTAGAGCCCGACAGAGCCCGACAGGGCCCGACAGAGCCCGACAGAGCCCGACAGGGCCCGACAGAGCCCGACAGAGCCCGACAGAGCCCGACAGGGCCCGACAGGGCCCGACAGGGCCCAGTAGAGCCCGACAGAGCCCGACAGAGCCCGACAGAGCCCGACAGGGCCCGACAGGGCCCGACAGGGCCTGACAGAGCCCAGTAGAGCCCGACAGAGCCCGACAGAACCCGACAGAGCCCGACAGAGCCCAGCAGAGCCCGACAGAGCCCGTCAGGGCCCGACAGGGCCCGACAGGGCCCAGTAGAGCCCGACAGAGCCCGACAAAGCCCGACAGAGCCCGACAGAGCCCAGTAGAGCCCGACAGAGCCCGACAGGGCCCGACAGGGCCCGACAGAGCCCGACAGAGCCCAGTAGAGCCCGACAGAGCCCGTCAGGGCCCGACAGAGCCCAGTAGAGCCCAGTAGAGCCCGACAGAGCCCGACAGATCCCGACAGAGCCCGACAGGGCCCGACAGAGCCCGACAGAGCCCGACAGGGCCCGACAGGGCACGACAGAGCCCGACAGGGCCCAGTAGAGCCCGACAGAGCCCGACAGAGCCCGACAGGGCCCGACAGGGCCCGACAGGGCCTGACAGAGCCCAGTAGAGCCCGACAGAGCCCGACAGAACCCGACAGAGCCCGACAGAGAGCAGCAGAGCCCGACAGAGCCCGTCAGGGCCCGACAGGGCCCGACAGGGCCCAGTAGAGCCCGACAGAGCCCGACAAAGCCCGACAGAGCCCGACAGAGCCCAGTAGAGCCCGACAGAGCCCGACAGGGCCCGACAGAGCCCGACAGAGCCCGACAGGGCCCGACAGAGCCCGACAGGGCCCGACAGGGCCCAGTAGAGCCCGACAGAGCCCGACAGAGCCCGACAGAGCCCGACAGGGCCCGACAGGGCCCGACAGGGCCTGACAGAGCCCAGTAGAGCCCGACAGAGCCCGACAGAACCCGACAGAGCCCGACAGAGCCCAGCAGAGCCCGACAGAGCCCGTCAGGGCCCGACAGGGCCCGACAGGGCCCAGTAGAGCCCGACAGAGCCCGACAAAGCCCGACAGAGCCCGACAGGGCCCAGTAGAGCCCGACAGAGCCCGACAGGGCCCGACAGAGCCCGACAGAGCCCGACAGAGCCCAGTAGAGCCCGACAGAGCCCGTCAGGGCCCGACAGAGCCCAGTAGAGCCCAGCAGAGCCCGACAGAGCCCGACAGAGCCCGACAGAGCCCGACAGGGCCCGACAGGGCCCGACAGAGCCCGACAGGGCCCGACAGGGCCCGACAGGGCCCAGTAGAGCCCGACAGAGCCCGACAGAGCCCGACAGGGCCCGACAGGGCCCGACAGAGCCCGACAGGGCCCGACAGGGCCCGACAGAGCCCAGTAGAGCCCGACAGAGCACGACAGAGCCCGACAGAGCCCGACAGAACCCGACAGAGCCCGACAGAGCCCAGTAGAGCCCGACAGAGCCCGACAGAGCCCGACAGAGCCCGACAGGGCCCGACAGGGCCCGACAGGGCCCAGTAGAGCCCGACAGAGCCCAACAGAGCCCGACAGAGCCCGACAGGGCCCGACAGGGCCCAGAAGAGCCCGACAGAGCCCGACAGAGCCCGACAGAACCCGACAGAGCCCGACAGGGCCCGACAGAGCCCGACAGGGCCCGACAGAGCCCGACAGAGCCCGACAGAGCCCAGTAGAGCCCGACAGAGCCCGACAGAGCACGACAGAGCCCGACAGAGCCCAGTAGAGCCCAGTAGATCCCGACAGAGCCCGACAGGGCCCGACAGGGCCCAACAGAGCCCGACAGAGCCCGACAGGTCCCGACAGAGCCCGACAGAGCCCGACAGAGCCCAGTAGAGCCCGACAGAGCCCGACAGAGCCCGACAGAGCCCAGTAGAGCCCGACAGAGCCCGACAGAGCCCGACAGGGCCCGACAGAGCCCGACAGATCCCGACAGGGCCCGACAGGGCCCGACAGGGCCCGACAGGGCCTGACAGAGCCCAGTAGAGCCCGACAGAGCCCGACAGAGCCCGACAGAGCCCGACAGAGCCCAGCAGAGCCCGACAGAGCCCGTCAGGGCCCGACAGGGCCCGACAGGGCCCAGTAGAGCCCGACAGAGCCCGACAAAGCCCGACAGAGCCCGACAGAGCCCAGTAGAGCCCGACAGAGCCCGACAGGGCCCGACAGAGCCCGACAGAGCCCGACAGGGCCCGACAGAGCCCGACAGAGCCCGACAGAGCCCGACAGGGCCCGACAGAGCCCGACAGGGCCCGACAGGGCCCAGTAGTGCCCGACAGAGCCCGACAGAGCCCGATAGAGCCCGACAGGGCCCGACAGGGCCCGACAGGGCCTGACAGAGCCCAGTAGAGCCCGACAGAGCCCGACAGAACCCGACAGAGCCCAGTAGAGCCCGACAGAGCCCGACAGAGCCCGTCAGGGCCCGACAGGGCCCGACAGGGCCCAGTAGAGCCCGACAGAGCCCGACAGGGCCCGACAGAGCCCGACAGAGCCCGACAGAGCCCAGTAGAGCCCGACAGAGCCCGTCAGGGCCCGACAGAGCCCAGTAGAGCCCAGTAGAGCCCGACAGAGCCCGACAGAGCCCGACAGAGCCCGACAGGGCCCGACAGGGCCCAGTAGAGCCCGACAGAGCCCGACAGGGCCCAGTAGAGCCCAGTAGAGCCCGACAGAGCCCGACAGGGCCTGACAGGGCCCGACAGAACCCGACAGAGCCCGACAGGGCCCGACAGGGCCCGACAGGGCCCGGTAGGGCCCGACAGGGCCCGGTAGAGCCCGATAGAGCCCGACAGAGCCCGACAGAGCCCGACAGGGCCCGACAGAGCCCGACAGGGCCCGACAGGGCCCGACAGGGCCCGACAGAGCCCGACAGGGCCCGATAGAGCCCGACAGGGCCCGACAGAGCCCGACAGAGCCCGACAGGGCACGACAGAGCCCGACAGAGCCCGACAGGGCCCGACAGAGCCCGACAGAGCCCGACAGGGCCCGACAGGGCCCAGTAGAGCCCGACAGAGCCCAGTAGAGCCCAGTAGAGCCCGACAGAGCCCGACAGAGCCCGACAGAGCCCGACAGGGCCCGACAGGGCCCAGTAGAGCCCGACAGAGCCCGACAGGGCCCGACAGAGCCCGACAGAGCCCGACAGGGCCCGACAGAGCCCGACAGGGCCCAGTAGAGCCCGACAGAGCCCGACAGAGCCCGACAGAGCCCGACAGAGCCCGACAGAAACTGACAGAGCCCGACAGAGCCCGACAGGGCCCGACAGGGCCCGACAGAGCCCGACAGGGCCCAGTAGAGCCCGACAGAGCCCGACAGAGCCCGACAGAGCCCGACAGAGCCCAGTAGAGCCCGACAGAGCCCGACAGGGCCCGACAGGGCCCGACAGAGCCCAGTAGAGCCCGACAGAGCCCGACAGAGCCCGACAGAGCCCGACAGGGCCCGACAGGGCCCGACAGAGCCCGACAGGGCCCGACAGAGCCCGACAGGGCCCGACAGAGCCCGACAGGTCCCGACAGGTCCCGACAGGGCACGACAGAGCCCGACAGAGCCCGACAGGGCCCGACAGAGCCCGACAGGGCCCGACAGAGCCCGACAGAACCCGACAGAGCCCGACAGAGCCCAGTAGAGCCCAGTAGCGCCCGACAGAGCCCGACAGAGCCCGACAGAGCCCGACAGAGCCCGACAGGGCCCAGTAGAGCCCGACAGAGCCCGACAGAGCCCGACAGAGCCCGACAGGGCCCGACAGGGCCCAGTAGAGCCCGACAGAGCCCGACAGGGCCCGACAGGGCCCGACAGAGCCCAGTAGAGCCCGACAGAGCCCGACAGGGCCCGACAGGGCCCGACAGGGCCCGACAGAGCCCGACAGGGCCCAGTAGAGCCCGACAGAGCCCGACAGAGCCCGACAGAGCCCAGTAGAGCCCGACAGAGCCCGACAGGGCCCGACAGGGCCCGACAGGGCCCGACAGGGCCCAGCAGAGCCCGACAGAGCCCGTCAGGGCCCGACAGGGCCCGACAGTGCCCAGTAGAGCCCGACAGAGCCCGACAAAGCCCGACAGAGCCCGACAGAGCCCAGTAGAGCCCGACAGAGCCCGACAGGGCCCGACAGAGCCCGACAGAGCCCGACAGAGCCCAGTAGAGCCCGACAGAGCCCGACAGAGCCCGACAGAGCCCGACAGGGCCCGACAGGGCCCGACAGGGCCCAGTAGAGCCCGACAGAGCCCGACAGAGCCCGACAGAGCCCGACAGGGCCCGACAGGGCCCAGAAGAGCCCGACAGAGCCCGACAGAGCCCGACAGAACCCGACAGAGCCCGACAGAGCCCGACAGAGCCCGACAGGGCCCAACAGAGCCCGACAGGGCCCGACAGAGCCCGACAGAGCCCAGCAGAGCCCGACAGAGCCCGTCAGGGCCCGACAGGGCCCGACAGGGCCCAGTAGAGCCCGACAGAGCCCGACAAAGCCCGACAGAGCCCGACAGAGCCCAGTAGAGCCCGACAGAGCCCGACAGAGCCCGACAGAGCGCGACAGAGCCCGACAGAGCCCGACAGGGCCCGACACGGCCCAGTAGAGCCCGACAGAGCCCGACAGAGCCCGACAGAGCCCGACAGGGCCCGACAGGGCCCGACAGGGCCTGACAGAGCCCAGTAGAGCCCGACAGAGCCCGACAGAACCCGACAGGGCCCGATAGAGCCCGACAGGGCCCGACAGAGCCCGACAGAGCCCGACAGGGCACGACAGAGCCCGACAGAGCCCGACAGAGCCCGACAGAGCCCGACAGAGCCCGACAGGGCCCGACAGGGCCCAGTAGAGCCCGACAGAGCCCAGTAGAGCCCAGTAGAGCCCGACAGAGCCCGACAGAGCCCGACAGAGCCCGACAGGGCCCAGTAGAGCCCGACAGAGCCCAGTAGAGCCCAGTAGAGCCCGACAGAGCCCGACAGAGCCCGACAGAGCCCGACAGAGCCCGACAGGGCCCGACAGAGCCCAGTAGAGCCCGACAGAGCCCGACAGGGCCCGACAGAGCCCGACAGAGCCCGACAGAGCCCGACAGAGCCCGACAGGGCCCAGTAGAGCCCGACAGAGCCCGACAGAGCCCGACAGAGCCCGACAGGGCCCGACAGGGCCCGACAGAGCCCGACAGAGCCCAGTAGAGCCCGACAGAGCCCGTCAGGGCCCGACAGAGCCCGACAGAGCCCGACAGAGCCCAGTAGAGCCCGACAGAGCCCGACAGAGCCCGACAGAGCCCGACAGAGCCCGACAGAGCCCGACAGGGCCCGACAGGGCCCAGTAGAGCCCGACAGAGCCCGACAGAGCCCGACAGGGCCCGACAGAGCCCGACAGAGCCCGACAGGGCCCGACAGAGCCCGACAGAGCCCGACAGGGCCCAGTAGAGCCCGACAGAGCCCGACAGAGCCCGACAGAGCCCGACAGAGCCCGACAGGGCCCGACAGAGCCCGACAGAGCCCGACAGGGCCCGACAGGGCCCGACAGAGCCCGACAGGGCCCGACAGGGCACGACAGAGCCCGACAGGGCACGACAGAGCCCGACAGGGCCCGACATGGCCCAGTAGAGCCCGACAGAGCCCGACAGAGCCCGACAGGGCCCGACAGGGCCTGACAGAGCCCAGTAGAGCCCGACAGAGCCCGACAGAACCCGACAGAGCCCGACAGAGACCAGCAGAGCCCGACAGAGCCCGTCAGGGCCCGACAGGGCCCGACAGGGCCCAGTAGAGCCCGACAGAGCCCGACAAAGCCCGACAGAGCCCGACAGAGCCCAGTAGAGCCCGACAGAGCCCGACAGGGCCCGACAGAGCCCGACAGAGCCCGACAGAGCCCAGTAGAGCCCGACAGAGCCCGTCAGGGCCCGACAGAGCCCAGTAGAGCCCAGTAGAGCCCGACAGAGCCCGACAGAGCCCGACAGAGCCCGACAGGGCCCGACAGAGCCCGACAGAGCCCGACAGGGCCCGACAGGGCCCGACAGGGCACGACAGAGCCCGACAGGGCCCAGTAGAGCCCGACAGAGCCCGACAGAGCCCGACAGGGCCCGACAGGGCCCGACAGGGCCCGACAGGGCCTGACAGAGCCCAGTAGAGCCCGACAGAGCCCGACAGAACCCGACAGAGCCCGACAGAGAGCAGCAGAGCCCGACAGAGCCCGTCAGGGCCCGACAGGGCCCGCCAGGGCCCAGTAGAGCCCGACAGAGCCCGACAAAGCCCGACAGAGCCCGACAGAGCCCAGTAGAGCCCGACAGAGCCCGACAGGGCCCGACAGAGCCCGACAGAGCCCAACAGGGCCCGACAGAGCCCGACAGAGCCCGACAGGGCCCGACAGAGCCCGACAGGGCCCGACAGGGCCCAGTAGAGACCGACAGAGCCCGACAGAGCCCGACAGAGCCCGACAGGGCCCGACAGGGCCCGACAGGGCCTGACAGAGCCCAGTAGAACCCGACAGAGCCCGACAGAACCCGACAGAGCCCGACAGAGCCCAGCAGAGCCCGACAGAGCCCGACAGAGCCCAGTAGAGCCCGACAGAGCCCGTCAGGGCCCGACAGAGCCCAGTAGAGCCCAGCAGAGCCCGACAGAGCCCGACAGAGCCCGACAGAGCCCGACAGGGCCCGACAGGGCCCGACAGAGCCCGACAGGGCCCGACAGGGCCCGACAGGGCCCAGTAGAGCCCGACAGAGCCCGACAGAGCCCGACAGGGCCCGACAGGGCCCGACAGAGCCCGACAGGGCCCGACAGGGCCCGACAGAGCCCAGTAGAGCCCGACAGAGCACGACAGAGCCCGACAGAGCCCGACAGAACCCGACAGAGCCCGACAGAGCCCAGTAGAGCCCGACAGAGCCCGACAGAGCCCGACAGAGCCCGACAGGGCCCGACAGGGACCGACAGGGCCCAGTAGAGCCCGACAGGGCCCAACAGAGCCCGACAGGGCCCGACAGGGCCCGACAGGGCCCAGAAGAGCCCGACAGAGCCCGACAGAGCCCGACAGAACCCGACAGAGCCCGACAGAGCCCGACAGAGCCCGACAGGGCCCGACAGAGCCCGACAGGGCCCGACAGAGCCCGACAGGGCCCGACAGAGCCCGACAGGGCCCGACAGAGCCCAGTAGAGCCCGACAGAGCCCGACAGAGCCCAGTAGAGCCCAGTAGATCCCGACAGAGCCCGACAGGGCCCGACAGGGCCCAACAGAGCCCGACAGAGCCCGACAGGGCCTGACAGAGCCCAGTAGAGCCCGACAGAGCCCGACAGAACCCGACAGAGCCCGACAGAGACCAGCAGAGCCCGACAGAGCCCGTCAGGGCCCGACAGGGCCCGACAGGGCCCAGTAGAGCCCGACAGAGCCCGACAAAGCCCGACAGAGCCCGACAGGGCCCGACAGGGCCCGACAGGGCCCAGTAGAGCCCGACAGAGCCCGACAGAGCCCGACAGGGCCCGACAGGGCCCGACAGGGCCTGACAGAGCCCAGTAGAGCCCGACAGAGCCCGACAGAACCCGACAGAGCCCGACAGAGCCCAGCAGAGCCCGACAGAGCCCGTCAGGGCCCGACAGGGCCCGACAGGGCCCAGTAGAGCCCGACAGAGCCCGACAAAGCCCGACAGAGCCCGACAGAGCCCAGTAGAGCCCGACAGAGCCCGACAGGGCCCGACAGAGCCCGACAGAGCCCGACAGAGCCCAGTAGAGCCCGACAGAGCCCGTCAGGGCCCGACAGAGCCCAGTAGAGCCCAGTAGAGCCCGACAGAGCCCGACAGAGCCCGACAGAGCCCGACAGGGCCCGACAGAGCCCGACAGAGCCCGACAGGGCCCGACAGGGCACGACAGAGCCCGACAGGGCCCAGTAGAGCCCGACAGAGCCCGACAGAGCCCGACAGGGCCCGACAGGGCCCGACAGGGCCTGACAGAGCCCAGTAGA
Source organism: Caloenas nicobarica (assembly GCF_036013445.1). Taxonomy (NCBI): domain Eukaryota; kingdom Metazoa; phylum Chordata; class Aves; order Columbiformes; family Columbidae; genus Caloenas; species Caloenas nicobarica. Next base: position 44,916 of record NW_027017207.1, read on the forward strand.
GCCCGACAGAGCCCGACAGAACCCGACAGAGCCCGACAGAGAGCAGCAGAGCGCGACAGAGCCCGTCAGGGCCCGACAGGGCCCGACAGGGCCCAGTAGAGCCCGACAGAGCCCGACAAAGCCCGACAGAGCCCGACAGAGCCCAGTAGAGCCCGACAGAGCCCGACAGGGCCCGACAGAGCCCGACAGAGCCCGACAGGGCCCGACAGAGCCCGACAGGGCCCGACAGGGCCCAGTAGAGCCCGACAGAGCCCGACAGAGCCCGACAGAGCCCGACAGGGCCCGACAGGGCCCGACAGGGCCTGACAGAGCCCAGTAGAGCCCGACAGAGCCCGACAGAACCCGACAGAGCCCGACAGAGCCCAGCAGAGCCCGACAGAGCCCGTCAGGGCCCGACAGGGCCCGACAGGGCCCAGTAGAGCCCGACAGAGCCCGACAAAGCCCGACAGAGCCCGACAGGGCCCAGTAGAGCCCGACAGAGCCCGACAGGGCCCGACAGAGCCCGACAGAGCCCGACAGAGCCCAGTAGAGCCCGACAGAGCCCGTCAGGGCCCGACAGAGCCCAGTAGAGCCCAGCAGAGCCCGACAGAGCCCGACAGAGCCCGACAGAGCCCGACAGGGCCCGACAGGGCCCGACAGAGCCCGACAGGGCCCGACAGGGCCCGACAGGGCCCAGTAGAGCCCGACAGAGCCCGACAGAGCCCGACAGGGCCCGACAGGGCCCGACAGAGCCCGACAGGGCCCGACAGGGCCCGACAGAGCCCAGTAGAGCCCGACAGAGCACGACAGAGCCCGACAGAGCCCGACAGAACCCGACAGAGCCCGACAGAGCCCAGTAGAGCCCGACAGAGCCCGACAGAGCCCGACAGAGCCCGACAGGGCCCGACAGGGCCCGACAGGGCCCAGTAGAGCCCGACAGAGCCCAACAGAGCCCGACAGAGCCCGACAGGGCCCGACAGGGCCCAGAAGAGCCCGACAGAGCCCGACAGAGCCCGACAGAACCCGACAGAGCCCGACAGGGCCCGACAGAGCCCGACAGGGCCCGACAGAGCCCGACAGAGCCCGACAGAGCCCAGTAGAGCCCGACAGAGCCCGACAGAGCCCGACAGAGCCCGACAGAGCCCAGTAGAGCCCAGTAGATCCCGACAGAGCCCGACAGGGCCCGACAGGGCCCAACAGAGCCCGACAGAGCCCGACAGGTCCCGACAGAGCCCGACAGAGCCCGACAGAGCCCAGTAGAGCCCGACAGAGCCCGACAGAGCCCGACAGAGCCCAGTAGAGCCCGACAGAGCCCGACAGAGCCCGACAGGGCCCGACAGAGCCCGACAGATCCCGACAGGGCCCGACAGGGCCCGACAGGGCCCGACAGGGCCTGACAGAGCCCAGTAGAGCCCGACAGAGCCCGACAGAGCCCGACAGAGCCCGACAGAGCCCAGCAGAGCCCGACAGAGCCCGTCAGGGCCCGACAGGGCCCGACAGGGCCCAGTAGAGCCCGACAGAGCCCGACAAAGCCCGACAGAGCCCGACAGAGCCCAGTAGAGCCCGACAGAGCCCGACAGGGCCCGACAGAGCCCGACAGAGCCCGACAGGGCCCGACAGAGCCCGACAGAGCCCGACAGAGCCCGACAGGGCCCGACAGAGCCCGACAGGGCCCGACAGGGCCCAGTAGAGCCCGACAGAGCCCGACAGAGCCCGATAGAGCCCGACAGGGCCCGACAGGGCCCGACAGGGCCTGACAGAGCCCAGTAGAGCCCGACAGAGCCCGACAGAACCCGACAGAGCCCAGTAGAGCCCGACAGAGCCCGACAGAGCCCGTCAGGGCCCGACAGGGCCCGACAGGGCCCAGTAGAGCCCGACAGAGCCCGACAAAGCCCGACAGAGCCCGACAGAGCCCAGTAGAGCCCGACAGAGCCCGACAGGGCCCGACAGAGCCCGACAGAGCCCGACAGAGCCCAGTAGAGCCCGACAGAGCCCGTCAGGGCCCGACAGAGCCCAGTAGAGCCCAGTAGAGCCCGACAGAGCCCGACAGAGCCCGACAGAGCCCGACAGGGCCCGACAGGGCCCAGTAGAGCCCGACAGAGCCCGACAGGGCCCAGTAGAGCCCAGTAGAGCCCGACAGAGCCCGACAGGGCCTGACAGGGCCCGACAGAACCCGACAGAGCCCGACAGGGCCCGACAGGGCCCGACAGGGCCCGGTAGGGCCCGACAGGGCCCGGTAGAGCCCGATAGAGCCCGACAGAGCCCGACAGAGCCCGACAGGGCCCGACAGAGCCCGACAGGGCCCGACAGGGCCCGACAGGGCCCGACAGAGCCCGACAGGGCCCGATAGAGCCCGACAGGGCCCGACAGAGCCCGACAGAGCCCGACAGGGCACGACAGAGCCCGACAGAGCCCGACAGGGCCCGACAGAGCCCGACAGAGCCCGACAGGGCCCGACAGGGCCCAGTAGAGCCCGACAGAGCCCAGTAGAGCCCAGTAGAGCCCGACAGAGCCCGACAGAGCCCGACAGAGCCCGACAGAGCCCGACAGGGCCCGACAGGGCCCAGTAGAGCCCGACAGAGCCCGACAGGGCCCGACAGAGCCCGACAGAGCCCGACAGGGCCCGACAGAGCCCGACAGGGCCCAGTAGAGCCCGACAGAGCCCGACAGAGCCCGACAGAGCCCGACAGAGCCCGACAGAAACTGACAGAGCCCGACAGAGCCCGACAGGGCCCGACAGGGCCCGACAGAGCCCGACAGGGCCCAGTAGAGCCCGACAGAGCCCGACAGAGCCCGACAGAGCCCGACAGAGCCCAGTAGAGCCCGACAGAGCCCGACAGGGCCCGACAGGGCCCGACAGAGCCCAGTAGAGCCCGACAGAGCCCGACAGAGCCCGACAGAGCCCGACAGGGCCCGACAGGGCCCGACAGAGCCCGACAGGGCCCGACAGAGCCCGACAGGGCCCGACAGAGCCCGACAGGTCCCGACAGGTCCCGACAGGGCACGACAGAGCCCGACAGAGCCCGACAGGGCCCGACAGAGCCCGACAGGGCCCGACAGAGCCCGACAGAACCCGACAGAGCCCGACAGAGCCCAGTAGAGCCCAGTAGCGCCCGACAGAGCCCGACAGAGCCCGACAGAGCCCGACAGAGCCCGACAGGGCCCAGTAGAGCCCGACAGAGCCCGACAGAGCCCGACAGAGCCCGACAGGGCCCGACAGGGCCCAGTAGAGCCCGACAGAGCCCGACAGGGCCCGACAGGGCCCGACAGAGCCCAGTAGAGCCCGACAGAGCCCGACAGGGCCCGACAGGGCCCGACAGGGCCCGACAGGGCCTGACAGAGCCCAGTAGAGCCCGACAGAGCCCGACAGAACCCGACAGAGCCCGACAGAGAGCAGCAGAGCGCGACAGAGCCCGTCAGGGCCCGACAGGGCCCGACAGGGCCCAGTAGAGCCCGACAGAGCCCGACAAAGCCCGACAGAGCCCGACAGAGCCCAGTAGAGCCCGACAGAGCCCGACAGGGCCCGACAGAGCCCGACAGAGCCCGACAGGGCCCGACAGAGCCCGACAGGGCCCGACAGGGCCCAGTAGAGCCCGACAGAGCCCGACAGAGCCCGACAGAGCCCGACAGGGCCCGACAGGGCCCGACAGGGCCTGACAGAGCCCAGTAGAGCCCGACAGAGCCCGACAGAACCCGACAGAGCCCGACAGAGCCCAGCAGAGCCCGACAGAGCCCGTCAGGGCCCGAAAGGGCCCGACAGGGCCCAGTAGAGCCCGACAGAGCCCGACAAAGCCCGACAGAGCCCGACAGGGCCCAGTAGAGCCCGACAGAGCCCGACAGGGCCCGACAGAGCCCGACAGAGCCCGACAGAGCCCAGTAGAGCCCGACAGAGCCCGTCGGGGCCCGACAGAGCCCAGTAGAGCCCAGCAGAGCCCGACAGAGCCCGACAGAGCCCGACAGAGCCCGACAGGGCCCGACAGGGCCCGACAGAGCCCGACAGGGCCCGACAGGGCCCGACAGGGCCCAGTAGAGCCCGACAGAGCCCGACAGAGCCCGACAGGGCCCGACAGGGCCCGACAGAGCCCGACAGGGCCCGACAGGGCCCGACAGAGCCCAGTAGAGCCCGACAGAGCACGACAGAGCCCGACAGAGCCCGACAGAACCCGACAGAGCCCGACAGAGCCCAGTAGAGCCCGACAGAGCCCGACAGAGCCCGACAGAGCCCGACAGGGCCCGACAGGGCCCGACAGGGCCCAGTAGAGCCCGACAGAGCCCAACAGAGCCCGACAGAGCCCGACAGGGCCCGACAGGGCCCAGAAGAGCCCGACAGAGCCCGACAGAGCCCGACAGAACCCGACAGAGCCCGACAGGGCCCGACAGAGCCCGACAGGGCCCGACAGAGCCCGACAGAGCCCGACAGAGCCCAGTAGAGCCCGACAGAGCCCGACAGAGCCCGACAGAGCCCGACAGAGCCCAGTAGAGCCCAGTAGATCCCGACAGAGCCCGACAGGGCCCGACAGGGCCCAACAGAGCCCGACAGAGCCCGACAGGTCCCGACAGAGCCCGACAGAGCCCGACAGAGCCCAGTAGAGCCCGACAGAGCCCGACAGAGCCCGACAGAGCCCAGTAGAGCCCGACAGAGCCCGACAGAGCCCGACAGGGCCCGACAGAGCCCGACAGATCCCGACAGGGCCCGACAGGGCCCGACAGGGCCTGACAGAGCCCAGTAGAGCCCGACAGAGCCCGACAGAGCCCGACAGAGCCCGACAGAGCCCAGCAGAGCCCGACAGAGCCCGTCAGGGCCCGACAGGGCCCGACAGGGCCCAGTAGAGCCCGACAGAGCCCGACAAAGCCCGACAGAGCCCGACAGAGCCCAGTAGAGCCCGACAGAGCCCGACAGGGCCCGACAGAGCCCGACAGAGCCCGACAGGGCCCGACAGAGCCCGACAGAGCCCGACAGAGCCCGACAGGGCCCGACAGAGCCCGACAGGGCCCGACAGGGCCCAGTAGAGCCCGACAGAGCCCGACAGAGCCCGATAGAGCCCGACAGGGCCCGACAGGGCCCGACAGGGCCTGACAGAGCCCAGTAGAGCCCGACAGAGCCCGACAGAACCCGACAGAGCCCAGTAGAGCCCGACAGAGCCCGACAGAGCCCGTCAGGGCCCGACAGGGCCCGACAGGGCCCAGTAGAGCCCGACAGAGCCCGACAAAGCCCGACAGAGCCCGACAGAGCCCAGTAGAGCCCGACAGAGCCCGACAGGGCCCGACAGAGCCCGACAGAGCCCGACAGAGCCCAGTAGAGCCCGACAGAGCCCGTCAGGGCCCGACAGAGCCCAGTAGAGCCCAGTAGAGCCCGACAGAGCCCGACAGAGCCCGACAGAGCCCGACAGGGCCCGACAGGGCCCAGTAGAGCCCGACAGAGCCCGACAGGGCCCAGTAGAGCCCAGTAGAGCCCGACAGAGCCCGACAGGGCCTGACAGGGCCCGACAGAACCCGACAGAGCCCGACAGGGCCCGACAGGGCCCGACAGGGCCCGGTAGGGCCCGACAGGGCCCGGTAGAGCCCGATAGAGCCCGACAGAGCCCGACAGAGCCCGACAGGGCCCGACAGAGCCCGACAGGGCCCGACAGGGCCCGACAGGGCCCGACAGAGCCCGACAGGGCCCGATAGAGCCCGACAGGGCCCGACAGAGCCCGACAGAGCCCGACAGGGCACGACAGAGCCCGACAGAGCCCGACAGGGCCCGACAGAGCCCGACAGAGCCCGACAGGGCCCGACAGGGCCCAGTAGAGCCCGACAGAGCCCAGTAGAGCCCAGTAGAGCCCGACAGAGCCCGACAGAGCCCGACAGAGCCCGACAGAGCCCGACAGGGCCCGACAGGGCCCAGTAGAGCCCGACAGAGCCCGACAGGGCCCGACAGAGCCCGACAGAGCCCGACAGGGCCCGACAGAGCCCGACAGGGCCCAGTAGAGCCCGACAGAGCCCGACAGAGCCCGACAGAGCCCGACAGAGCCCGACAGAAACTGACAGAGCCCGACAGAGCCCGACAGGGCCCGACAGGGCCCGACAGAGCCCGACAGGGCCCAGTAGAGCCCGACAGAGCCCGACAGAGCCCGACAGAGCCCGACAGAGCCCAGTAGAGCCCGACAGAGCCCGACAGGGCCCGACAGGGCCCGACAGAGCCCAGTAGAGCCCGACAGAGCCCGACAGAGCCCGACAGAGCCCGACAGGGCCCGACAGGGCCCGACAGAGCCCGACAGGGCCCGACAGAGCCCGACAGGGCCCGACAGAGCCCGACAGGTCCCGACAGGTCCCGACAGGGCACGACAGAGCCCGACAGAGCCCGACAGGGCCCGACAGAGCCCGACAGAACCCGACAGAGCCCGACAGAGCCCAGTAGAGCCCAGTAGCGCCCGACAGAGCCCGACAGAGCCCGACAGAGCCCGACAGAGCCCGACAGGGCCCAGTAGAGCCCGACAGAGCCCGACAGAGCCCGACAGAGCCCGACAGGGCCCGACAGGGCCCAGTAGAGCCCGACAGAGCCCGACAGGGCCCGACAGGGCCCGACAGAGCCCAGTAGAGCCCGACAGAGCCCGACAGGGCCCGACAGGGCCCGACAGGGCCCGACAGAGCCCGACAGGACCCAGTAGAGCCCGACAGAGCCCGACAGAGCCCGACAGAGCCCAGTAGAGCCCGACAGAGCCCGACAGGGCCCGACAGGGCCCGACAGGGCCCGACAGGGCCCAGCAGAGCCCGACAGAGCCCGTCAGGGCCCGACAGGGCCCGACAGTGCCCAGTAGAGCCCGACAGAGCCCGACAAAGCCCGACAGAGCCCGACAGAGCCCAGTAGAGCCCGACAGAGCCCGACAGGGCCCGACAGAGCCCGACAGAGCCCGACAGAGCCCAGTAGAGCCCGACAGAGCCCGACAGAGCCCGACAGAGCCCGACAGGGCCCGACAGGGCCCGACAGGGCCCAGTAGAGCCCGACAGAGCCCGACAGAGCCCGACAGAGCCCGACAGGGCCCGACAGGGCCCAGAAGAGCCCGACAGAGCCCGACAGAGCCCGACAGAACCCGACAGAGCCCGACAGAGCCCGACAGAGCCCGACAGGGCCCAACAGAGCCCGACAGGGCCCGACAGAGCCCGACAGAGCCCAGCAGAGCCCGACAGAGCCCGTCAGGGCCCGACAGGGCCCGACAGGGCCCAGTAGAGCCCGACAGAGCCCGACAAAGCCCGACAGAGCCCGACAGAGCCCAGTAGAGCCCGACAGAGCCCGACAGAGCCCGACAGAGCGCGACAGAGCCCGACAGAGCCCGACAGGGCCCGACACGGCCCAGTAGAGCCCGACAGAGCCCGACAGAGCCCGACAGAGCCCGACAGGGCCCGACAGGGCCCGACAGGGCCTGACAGAGCCCAGTAGAGCCCGACAGAGCCCGACAGAACCCGACAGGGCCCGATAGAGCCCGACAGGGCCCGACAGAGCCCGACAGAGCCCGACAGGGCACGACAGAGCCCGACAGAGCCCGACAGAGCCCGACAGAGCCCGACAGAGCCCGACAGGGCCCGACAGGGCCCAGTAGAGCCCGACAGAGCCCAGTAGAGCCCAGTAGAGCCCGACAGAGCCCGACAGAGCCCGACAGAGCCCGACAGGGCCCAGTAGAGCCCGACAGAGCCCAGTAGAGCCCAGTAGAGCCCGACAGAGCCCGACAGAGCCCGACAGAGCCCGACAGAGCCCGACAGGGCCCGACAGAGCCCAGTAGAGCCCGACAGAGCCCGACAGGGCCCGACAGAGCCCGACAGAGCCCGACAGAGCCCGACAGAGCCCGACAGGGCCCAGTAGAGCCCGACAGAGCCCGACAGAGCCCGACAGAGCCCGACAGGGCCCGACAGGGCCCGACAGAGCCCGACAGAGCCCAGTAGAGCCCGACAGAGCCCGTCAGGGCCCGACAGAGCCCGACAGAGCCCGACAGAGCCCAGTAGAGCCCGACAGAGCCCGACAGGGCCCGACAGAGCCCGACAGAGCCCGACAGAGCCCAGTAGAGCCCGACAGAGCCCGTCAGGGCCCGACAGAGCCCAGTAGAGCCCAGTAGAGCCCGACAGAGCCCGACAGAGCCCGACAGAGCCCGACAGGGACCGACAGAGCCCGACAGAGCCTGACAGGGCCCGACAGGGCCCAGTAGAGCCCGACAGAGCCCGACAGAGCCCGACAGAGCCCGACAGGGCCCGACAGAGCCCGACAGGGCCCGACAGGGCCCGACAGAGCCCAGTAGAGCCCGACAGAGCCCGACAGAGCCCGACAGAGCCCAGTAGAGCCCGACAGAGCCCGACAGAGCCCGACAGGGCCCAGTAGAGCCCGACAGAACCCGACAGAGCCCGACAGAGCACGACAGGGCCCGACAGGGCCCAGAAGAGCCCGACAGAGCCCGACAGAGCCCGACAGAACCCGAAAGAGCCCGACAGGGCCCGACAGAGCCCGACAGGGCCCAGTAGAGCCCGACAGAGCCCGACAGAGCCCGACAGAACCCGACAGAGCCCGACAGAGACCAGTTGAGCCTGACAGAGCCCGACAGAGCCCGACAGAGCCCGACAGGGCCCGACAGGGCCCAGTAGAGCCCGACAGAGCCCGACAGAGCCCGACAGAGCCCAGTAGAGCCCGACAGAGCCCGACAGGGCCCGACAGGGCCCGACAGGGCCCGACAGAGCCCGACAGGGCCCCATAGGGCCCGACAGGGCCCAGTAGAGCCCGATAGAGCCCGACAGAGCCCGACAGAGCCCGACAGGGCCCGACAGGGCCCGACAGAGCCCGACAGGGCCCAGTAGAGCCCGACAGAGCCCGACAGAGCCCGACAGAGCCCGACAGAGCCCAGTAGAGCCCGACAGAGCCCGACAGGGCCCGACAGGGCCCGACAGAGCCCAGTAGAGCCCGACAGAGCCCGACAGAGCCCGACAGAGCCCGACAGGGCCCGACAGGGCCCGACAGAGCCCGACAGGGCCCGACAGAGCCCGACAGGGCCCGACAGAGCCCGACAGGTCCCGACAGGTCCCGACAGGGCACGACAGAGCCCGACAGAGCCCGACAGGGCCCGACAGAGCCCGACAGGGCCCGACAGTGCCCGACAGAACCCGACAGAGCCCGACAGAGCCCAGTAGAGCCCAGTAGCGCCCGACAGAGCCCGACAGAGCCCGACAGAGCCCGACAGAGCCCGACAGGGCCCAGTAGAGCCCGACAGAGCCCGACAGAGCCCGACAGAGCCCGACAGGGCCCGACAGGGCCCAGTAGAGCCCGACAGAGCCCGACAGGGCCCGACAGGGCCCGACAGAGCCCAGTAGAGCCCGACAGAGCCCGACAGGGCCCGACAGGGCCCGACAGGGCCCGACAGAGCCCGACAGGGCCCAGTAGAGCCCGACAGAGCCCGACAGAGCCCGACAGAGCCCAGTAGAGCCCGACAGAGCCCGACAGGGCCCGACAGGGCCCGACAGGGCCCGACAGGGCCCAGCAGAGCCCGACAGAGCCCGTCAGGGCCCGACAGGGCCCGACAGTGCCCAGTAGAGCCCGACAGAGCCCGACAAAGCCCGACAGAGCCCGACAGAGCCCAGTAGAGCCCGACAGAGCCCGACAGGGCCCGACAGAGCCCGACAGAGCCCGACAGAGCCCAGTAGAGCCCGACAGAGCCCGACAGAGCCCGACAGAGCCCGACAGGGCCCGACAGGGCCCGACAGGGCCCAGTAGAGCCCGACAGAGCCCGACAGAGCCCGACAGAGCCCGACAGGGCCCGACAGGGCCCAGAAGAGCCCGACAGAGCCCGACAGAGCCCGACAGAACCCGACAGAGCCCGACAGAGCCCGACAGAGCCCGACAGGGCCCAACAGAGCCCGAGAGGGCCCGACAGAGCCCGACAGAGCCCAGCAGAGCCCGACAGAGCCCGTCAGGGCCCGACAGGGCCCGACAGGGCCCAGTAGAGCCCGACAGAGCCCGACAAAGCCCGACAGAGCCCGACAGAGCCCAGTAGAGCCCGACAGAGCCCGACAGAGCCCGACAGAGCGCGACAGAGCCCGACAGAGCCCGACAGGGCCCGACACGGCCCAGTAGAGCCCGACAGAGCCCGACAGAGCCCGACAGAGCCCGACAGGGCCCGACAGGGCCCGACAGGGCCTGACAGAGCCCAGTAGAGCCCGACAGAGCCCGACAGAACCCGACAGGGCCCGATAGAGCCCGACAGGGCCCGACAGAGCCCGACAGAGCCCGACAGGGCACGACAGAGCCCGACAGAGCCCGACAGAGCCCGACAGAGCCCGACAGGGCCCAGTAGAGCCCGACAGAGCCCAGTAGAGCCCAGTAGAGCCCGACAGAGCCCGACAGAGCCCGACAGAGCCCGACAGGGCCCAGTAGAGCCCGACAGAGCCCAGTAGAGCCCAGTAGAGCCCGACAGAGCCCGACAGAGCCCGACAGAGCCCGACAGAGCCCGACAGGGCCCGACAGAGCCCAGTAGAGCCCGACAGAGCCCGACAGGGCCCGACAGAGCCCGACAGAGCCCGACAGAGCCCGACAGAGCCCGACAGGGCCCAGTAGAGCCCGACAGAGCCCGACAGAGCCCGACAGAGCCCGACAGGGCCCGACAGGGCCCGACAGAGCCCGACAGAGCCCAGTAGAGCCCGACAGAGCCCGTCAGGGCCCGACAGAGCCCGACAGAGCCCGACAGAGCCCAGTAGAGCCCGACAGAGCCCGACAGGGCCCGACAGAGCCCGACAGAGCCCGACAGAGCCCAGTAGAGCCCGACAGAGCCCGTCAGGGCCCGACAGAGCCCAGTAGAGCCCAGTAGAGCCCGACAGAGCCCGACAGAGCCCGACAGAGCCCGACAGGGCCCGACAGAGCCCGACAGAGCCTGACAGGGCCCGACAGGGCCCAGTAGAGCCCGACAGAGCCCGACAGAGCCCGACAGAGCCCGACAGGGCCCGACAGAGCCCGACAGGGCCCGACAGGGCCCGACAGAGCCCAGTAGAGCCCGACAGAGCCCGACAGAGCCCGACAGAGCCCAGTAGAGCCCGACAGAGCCCGACAGAGCCCGACAGGGCCCAGTAGAGCCCGACAGAACCCGACAGAGCCCGACAGAGCACGACAGGGCCCGACAGGGCCCAGAAGAGCCCGACAGAGCCCGACAGAGCCCGACAGAACCCGAAAGAGCCCGACAGGGCCCGACAGAGCCCGACAGGGCCCAGTAGAGCCCGACAGAGCCCGACAGAGCCCGACAGAACCCGACAGAGCCCGACAGAGACCAGTTGAGCCTGACAGAGCCCGACAGAGCCCGACAGAGCCCGACAGGGCCCGACAGGGCCCAGTAGAGCCCGACAGAGCCCGACAGAGCCCGACAGAGCCCAGTAGAGCCCGACAGAGCCCGACAGGGCCCGACAGGGCCCGACAGAGCCCGACAGAGCCCGACAGAGCCCGACAGGGCCCGACAGAGCCCGACAGGGCCCCATAGGGCCCGACAGGGCCCAGTAGAGCCCGATAGAGCCCGACAGAGCCCGACAGAGCCCGACAGGGCCCGACAGGGCCCGACAGGGCCCGACAGAGCCCGACAGGGCCCGATAGAGCCCGACAGGGCCCGACAGAGCCCGACAGAGCCCGACAGGGCACGACACAGCCCGACAGAGCCCGACAGGGCCCGACAGAGCCCGACAGAGCCCGACAGAGCCCGACAGGGCCCGACAGGGCCCAGTAGAGCCCGACAGAGCCCAGTAGAGCCCAGTAGAGCCCGACAGAGCCCGACAGAGCCCGACAGAGCCCGACAGAGCCCGACAGGGCCCGACAGGGCCCAGTAGAGCCCGACAGAGCCCGACAGGGCCCGACAGAGCCTGACAGAGCCCGACAGGGCCCGACAGAGCCCGACAGAGCCCGACAGGGCCCAGTAGAGCCCGACAGAGCCCGACAGAGCCCGACAGAGCCCGACAGAGCCCGACAGGGCCCGACAGAGCCCGACAGAGCCCGACAGAGCCCGACAGGGCCCCACAGAGCCCGACAGAGCCCGACAGGGCCCAGTAGAGCCCGACAGAGCCCGACAGAGCCCGACAGAGCCCGACAGAGCCCAGTAGAGCCCGACAGAGCCCGACAGAGCCCGACAGGGCCCGACAGGGCCCAGTAGAGCCCGACAGAGCCCGATAGAGCCCGACAGAGCCCAGTAGAGCCCGACAGAGCCCGACAGGGCCCGACAGGGCCCGACAGAGCCCGACAGAGCCCAACAGGGCCCGACAGGGCCCGACAGAGACCAGTAGAGCCCGACAGAGCCCGACAGAGCCCGACAGAGCCCGACAGGGCCCGACAGGTCCCAGTAGAGCCCGACAGAGCCCGACAGAGCCCGACAGGGCCCAGTAGAGCCCGACAGAGCCCGACAGAGCCCGACAGAGCCCGACAGGGCCCGACAGGGCCCGACAGAGCCCGACAGGGCCCGACAGAGCCCGACAGGGCCCGACAGAGCCCGACAGGTCCCGACAGGTCCCGACAGGGCACGACAGAGCCCGACAGAGCCCGACAGGGCCCGACAGAGCCCGACAGGGCCCGACAGAGCCCGACAGAACCCGACAGAGCCCGACAGAGCCCAGTAGAGCCCAGTAGAGCCCGACAGAGCCCGACAGAGCCCGACAGAGCCCGACAGAGCCCGACAGGGCCCAGTAGAGCCCGACAGAGCCCGACAGAGCCCGACAGAGCCCGACAGGGCCCGACAGGGCCCAGTAGAGCCCGACAGAGCCCGACAGAGCCCAGTAGAGCCCAGTAGAGCCCGACAGAGCCCGACACAGACCGACAGAGCCCGACAGAGCCCGACAGGGCCCGACAGAGCCCGACAGAGCCCGACAGGGCCCGACAGGGCCCAGTAGAGCCCGACAGAGCCCGACAAAGCCCGACAGAGCCCGACAGGGCCCAGTAGAGCCCGACAGAGCCCGACAGGGCCCGACAGAGCCCGACAGAGCCCGACAGAGCCCAGTAGAGCCCGACAGAGCCCGTCAGGGCCCGACAGAGCCCAGTAGAGCCCAGCAGAGCCCGACAGAGCCCGACAGAGCCCGACAGAGCCCGACAGGGCCCGACAGGGCCCGACAGAGCCCGACAGGGCCCGACAGGGCCCGACAGGGCCCAGTAGAGCCCGACAGAGCCCGACAGAGCCCGACAGGGCCCGACAGGGCCCGACAGAGCCCGACAGGGCCCGACAGGGCCCGACAGAGCCCAGTAGAGCCCGACAGAGCACGACAGAGCCCGACAGAGCCCGACAGAACCCGACAGAGCCCGACAGAGCCCAGTAGAGCCCGACAGAGCCCGACAGAGCCCGACAGAGCCCGACAGGGCCCGACAGGGCCCGACAGGGCCCAGTAGAGCCCGACAGAGCCCAACAGAGCCCGACAGAGCCCGACAGGGCCCGACAGGGCCCAGAAGAGCCCGACAGAGCCCGACAGAGCCCGACAGAACCCGACAGAGCCCGACAGGGCCCGACAGAGCCCGACAGGGCCCGACAGAGCCCGACAGAGCCCGACAGAGCCCAGTAGAGCCCGACAGAGCCCGACAGAGCCCGACAGAGCCCGACAGAGCCCAGTAGAGCCCAGTAGATCCCGACAGAGCCCGACAGGGCCCGACAGGGCCCAACAGAGCCCGACAGAGCCCGACAGGTCCCGACAGAGCCCGACAGAGCCCGACAGAGCCCAGTAGAGCCCGACAGAGCCCGACAGAGCCCGACAGAGCCCAGTAGAGCCCGACAGAGCCCGACAGAGCCCGACAGGGCCCGACAGAGCCCGACAGATCCCGACAGGGCCCGACAGGGCCCGACAGGGCCCGACAGGGCCTGACAGAGCCCAGTAGAGCCCGACAGAGCCCGACAGAGCCCGACAGAGCCCGACAGAGCCCAGCAGAGCCCGACAGAGCCCGTCAGGGCCCGACAGGGCCCGACAGGGCCCAGTAGAGCCCGACAGAGCCCGACAAAGCCCGACAGAGCCCGACAGAGCCCAGTAGAGCCCGACAGAGCCCGACAGGGCCCGACAGAGCCCGACAGAGCCCGACAGGGCCCGACAGAGCCCGACAGAGCCCGACAGAGCCCGACAGGGCCCGACAGAGCCCGACAGGGCCCGACAGGGCCCAGTAGAGCCCGACAGAGCCCGACAGAGCCCGATAGAGCCCGACAGGGCCCGACAGGGCCCGACAGGGCCTGACAGAGCCCAGTAGAGCCCGACAGAGCCCGACAGAACCCGACAGAGCCCAGTAGAGCCCGACAGAGCCCGACAGAGCCCGTCAGGGCCCGACAGGGCCCGACAGGGCCCAGTAGAGCCCGACAGAGCCCGACAAAGCCCGACAGAGCCCGACAGAGCCCAGTAGAGCCCGACAGAGCCCGACAGGGCCCGACAGAGCCCGACAGAGCCCGACAGAGCCCAGTAGAGCCCGACAGAGCCCGTCAGGGCCCGACAGAGCCCAGTAGAGCCCAGTAGAGCCCGACAGAGCCCGACAGAGCCCGACAGAGCCCGACAGGGCCCGACAGGGCCCAGTAGAGCCCGACAGAGCCCGACAGGGCCCAGTAGAGCCCAGTAGAGCCCGACAGAGCCCGACAGGGCCTGACAGGGCCCGACAGAACCCGACAGAGCCCGACAGGGCCCGACAGGGCCCGACAGGGCCCGGTAGGGCCCGACAGGGCCCGGTAGAGCCCGATAGAGCCCGACAGAGCCCGACAGAGCCCGACAGGGCCCGACAGAGCCCGACAGGGCCCGGCAGGGCCCGACAGGGCCCGACAGAGCCCGACAGGGCCCGATAGAGCCCGACAGGGCCCGACAGAGCCCGACAGAGCCCGACAGGGCACGACAGAGCCCGACAGAGCCCGACAGGGCCCGACAGGGCCCAGTAGAGCCCGACAGAGCCCAGTAGAGCCCAGTAGAGCCCGACAGAGCCCGACAGAGCCCGACAGAGCCCGACAGAGCCCGACAGGGCCCGACAGGGCCCAGTAGAGCCCGACAGAGCCCGACAGGGCCCGACAGAGCCCGACAGAGCCCGACAGGGCCCGACAGAGCCCGACAGGGCCCAGTAGAGCCCGACAGAGCCCGACAGAGCCCGACAGAGCCCGACAGAGCCCGACAGAAACCGACAGAGCCCGACAGAGCCCGACAGGGCCCGACAGGGCCCGACAGAGCCCGACAGGGCCCAGTAGAGCCCGACAGAGCCCGACAGAGCCCGACAGAGCCCGACAGAGCCCAGTAGAGCCCGACAGAGCCCGACAGGGCCCGACAGGGCCCGACAGAGCCCAGTAGAGCCCGACAGAGCCCGACAGAGCCCGACAGAGCCCGACAGGGCCCGACAGGGCCCGACAGAGCCCGACAGGGCCCGACAGAGCCCGACAGGGCCCGACAGAGCCCGACAGGTCCCGACAGGTCCCGACAGGGCACGACAGAGCCCGACAGAGCCCGACAGGGCCCGACAGAGCCCGACAGGGCCCGACAGAGCCCGACAGAACCCGACAGAGCCCGACAGAGCCCAGTAGAGCCCAGTAGCGCCCGACAGAGCCCGACAGAGCCCGACAGAGCCCGACAGAGCCCGACAGGGCCCAGTAGAGCCCGACAGAGCCCGACAGAGCCCGACAGAGCCCGACAGGGCCCGACAGGGCCCAGTAGAGCCCGACAGAGCCCGACAGGGCCCGACAGGGCCCGACAGAGCCCAGTAGAGCCCGACAGAGCCCGACAGGGCCCGACAGGGCCCGACAGGGCCCGACAGAGCCCGACAGGGCCCAGTAGAGCCCGACAGAGCCCGACAGAGCCCGACAGAGCCCAGTAGAGCCCGACAGAGCCCGACAGGGCCCGACAGGGCCCGACAGGGCCCGACAGGGCCCAGCAGAGCCCGACAGAGCCCGTCAGGGCCCGACAGGGCCCGACAGTGCCCAGTAGAGCCCGACAGAGCCCGACAAAGCCCGACAGAGCCCGACAGAGCCCAGTAGAGCCCGACAGAGCCCGACAGGGCCCGACAGAGCCCGACAGAGCCCGACAGAGCCCAGTAGAGCCCGACAGAGCCCGACAGAGCCCGACAGAGCCCGACAGGGCCCGACAGGGCCCGACAGGGCCCAGTAGAGCCCGACAGAGCCCGACAGAGCCCGACAGAGCCCGACAGGGCCCGACAGGGCCCAGAAGAGCCCGACAGAGCCCGACAGAGCCCGACAGAACCCGACAGAGCCCGACAGAGCCCGACAGAGCCCGACAGGGCCCAACAGAGCCCGACAGGGCCCGACAGAGCCCGACAGAGCCCAGCAGAGCCCGACAGAGCCCGTCAGGGCCCGACAGGGCCCGACAGGGCCCAGTAGAGCCCGACAGAGCCCGACAAAGCCCGACAGAGCCCGACAGAGCCCAGTAGAGCCCGACAGAGCCCGACAGAGCCCGACAGAGCGCGACAGAGCCCGACAGAGCCCGACAGGGCCCGACACGGCCCAGTAGAGCCCGACAGAGCCCGACAGAGCCCGACAGAGCCCGACAGGGCCCGACAGGGCCCGACAGGGCCTGACAGAGCCCAGTAGAGCCCGACAGAGCCCGACAGAACCCGACAGGGCCCGATAGAGCCCGACAGGGCCCGACAGAGCCCGACAGAGCCCGACAGGGCACGACAGAGCCCGACAGAGCCCGACAGGGCCCGACAGAGCCCGACAGAGCCCGACAGAGCCCGACAGAGCCCGACAGGGCCCGACAGGGCCCAGTAGAGCCCGACAGAGCCCAGTAGAGCCCAGTAGAGCCCGACAGAGCCCGACAGAGCCCGACAGAGCCCGACAGGGCCCAGTAGAGCCCGACAGAGCCCAGTAGAGCCCAGTAGAGCCCGACAGAGCCCGACAGAGCCCGACAGGGCCCGACAGAGCCCAGTAGAGCCCGACAGAGCCCGACAGGGCCCGACAGAGCCCGACAGAGCCCGACAGAGCCCGACAGAGCCCGACAGAGCCCGACAGGGCCCAGTAGAGCCCGACAGAGCCCGACAGAGCCCGACAGAGCCCGACAGGGCCCGACAGGGCCCGACAGAGCCCGACAGAGCCCGACAGAGCCCAGTAGAGCCCGACAGAGCCCGTCAGGGCCCGACAGAGCCCGACAGAGCCCGACAGAGCCCAGTAGAGCCCGACAGAGCCCGACAGGGCCCGACAGAGCCCGACAGAGCCCGACAGAGCCCAGTAGAGCCCGACAGAGCCCGTCAGGGCCCGACAGAGCCCAGTAGAGCCCAGTAGAGCCCGACAGAGCCCGACAGAGCCCGACAGAGCCCGACAGGGCCCGACAGAGCCCGACAGAGCCTGACAGGGCCCGACAGGGCCCAGTAGAGCCCGACAGAGCCCGACAGAGCCCGACAGAGCCCGACAGGGCCCGACAGAGCCCGACAGGGCCCGACAGGGCCCGACAGAGCCCAGTAGAGCCCGACAGAGCCCGACAGAGCCCGACAGAGCCCAGTAGAGCCCGACAGAGCCCGACAGAGCCCGACAGGGCCCAGTAGAGCCCGACAGAACCCGACAGAGCCCGACAGAGCCCGACAGGGCCCGACAGGGCCCAGAAGAGCCCGACAGAGCCCGACAGAGCCCGACAGAACCCGAAAGAGCCCGACAGGGCCCGACAGAGCCCGACAGGGCCCGACAGAGCCCGACAGGGCCCAGTAGAGCCCGACAGAGCCCGACAGAGCCCGACAGAACCCGACAGAGCCCGACAGAGACCAGTTGAGCCTGACAGAGCCCGACAGAGCCCGACAGAGCCCGACAGGGCCCGACAGGGCCCAGTAGAGCCCGACAGAGCCCGACAGAGCCCGACAGAGCCCAGTAGAGCCCGACAGAGCCCGACAGGGCCCGACAGGGCCCGACAGGGCCCGACAGAGCCCGACAGAGCCCGACAGGGCCCGACAGAGCCCGACAGGGCCCCATAGGGCCCGACAGGGCCCAGTAGAGCCCGATAGAGCCCGACAGAGCCCGACAGAGCCCGACAGGGCCCGACAGAGCCCGACAGGGCCCGACAGGGCCCGACAGGGCCCGACAGAGCCCGACAGGGCCCGATAGAGCCCGACAGGGCCCGACAGAGCCCGACAGAGCCCGACA
This sequence comes from Caloenas nicobarica, assembly GCF_036013445.1. Classification (NCBI taxonomy): domain Eukaryota; kingdom Metazoa; phylum Chordata; class Aves; order Columbiformes; family Columbidae; genus Caloenas; species Caloenas nicobarica. The sequence continues at coordinate 62,954 of NW_027017207.1, forward strand.
GGGCACGACACAGCCCGACAGAGCCCGACAGGGCCCGACAGAGCCCGACAGAGCCCGACAGAGCCCGACAGAGCCCGACAGGGCCCAGTAGAGCCCGACAGAGCCCAGTAGAGCCCAGTAGAGCCCGACAGAGCCCGACAGAGCCCGACAGAGCCCGACAGAGCCCGACAGGGCCCGACAGGGCCCAGTAGAGCCCGACAGAGCCCGACAGGGCCCGACAGAGCCTGACAGAGCCCGACAGGGCCCGACAGAGCCCGACAGAGCCCGACAGGGCCCAGTAGAGCCCGACAGAGCCCGACAGAGCCCGACAGAGCCCGACAGAGCCCGACAGGGCCCGACAGGGCCCGACAGAGACCGACAGGGCCCGACAGAGCCCGACAGAGCCCGACAGGGCCCCACAGAGCCCGACAGAGCCCGACAGGGCCCAGTAGAGCCCGACAGAGCCCGACAGAGCCCGACAGAGCCCGACAGAGCCCGACAGAGCCCAGTAGAGCCCGACAGAGCCCGACAGAGCCCGACAGGGCCCGACAGGGCCCAGTAGAGCCCGACAGAGCCCGATAGAGCCCGACAGAGCCCAGTAGAGCCCGACAGAGCCCGACAGAGCCCGACAGGGCCCGACAGGGCCCGACAGAGCCCGACAGAGCCCAACAGGGCCCGACAGAGCCCAGTAGAGCCCGACAGAGCCCGACAGAGCCCGACAGAGCCCGACAGGGCCCGACAGGTCCCAGTAGAGCCCGACAGAGCCCGACAGAGCCCGACAGGGCCCAGTAGAGCCCGACAGAGCCCGACAGAGCCCGACAGAGCCCGACAGGGCCCGACAGGGCCCGACAGAGCCCGACAGGGCCCGACAGAGCCCGACAGGGCCCGACAGAGCCCGACAGGTCCCGACAGGTCCCGACAGGGCACGACAGAGCCCGACAGAGCCCGACAGGGCCCGACAGAGCCCGACAGGGCCCGACAGAGCCCGACAGAACCCGACAGAGCCCGACAGAGCCCAGTAGAGCCCAGTAGAGCCCGACAGAGCCCGACAGAGCCCGACAGAGCCCGACAGAGCCCGACAGGGCCCAGTAGAGCCCGACAGAGCCCGACAGAGCCCGACAGAGCCCGACAGGGCCCGACAGGGCCCAGTAGAGCCCGACAGAGCCCGACAGAGCCCAGTAGAGCCCAGTAGAGCCCGACAGAGCCCGACACAGACCGACAGAGCCCGACAGAGCCCGACAGGGCCCGACAGAGCCCGACAGAGCCCGACAGGGCCCGACAGGGCCCAGTAGAGCCCGACAGAGCCCGACAGGGCCCGACAGAGCCCGACAGAGCCGAGAGGGCCCGACAGAGCCCGACAGAGCCCGACAGAGCCCGACAGGGCCCAACAGAGCACGACAGAGCCCGACAGAGCACGACAGAGCACGACAGAGCCCGACAGAGCCCGACAGAGCCCGACAGGGCCCAGTAGAGCCCGACAGAGCCCGACAGGGCCCGACAGGGCCCGACAGAGCCCAGTAGAGCCCGACAGAGCCCGACAGGGCCCGACAGGGCCCGACAGAGCCCGACAGGGCCCAGTAGAGCCCGACAGAGCCCGACAGAGCCCGACAGAGCCCAGTAGAGCCCGACAGAGCCCGACAGGGCCCGACAGGGCCCGACAGGGCCCGACAGAGCCCAACAGGGCCCGACAGGGCCCGACAGGGCCCAGTAGAGCCCGACAGAGCCCGACAGAGCCCGACAGAGCCCGACAGAGCCCGACAGGGCCCGACAGGGCCCAGTAGAGCCCGACAGAGCCCGACAGAGCCCGACAGGGCCCGACAGGGCACGACAGAGCCCGACAGGGCCCAGTAGAGCCCGACAGAGCCCGACAGAGCCCGACAGGGCCCGACAGGGCCCGACAGGGCCTGACAGAGCCCAGTAGAGCCCGACAGAGCCCGACAGAACCCGACAGAGCCCGACAGAGAGCAGCAGAGCCCGACAGAGCCCGTCAGGGCCCGACAGGGCCCGACAGGGCCCAGTAGAGCCCGACAGAGCCCGACAAAGCCCGACAGAGCCCGACAGAGCCCAGTAGAGCCCGACAGAGCCCGACAGGGCCCGACAGAGCCCGACAGAGCCCGACAGGGCCCGACAGAGCCCGACAGGGCCCGACAGGGCCCAGTAGAGCCCGACAGAGCCCGACAGAGCCCGACAGAGCCCGACAGGGCCCGACAGGGCCCGACAGGGCCTGACAGAGCCCAGTAGAGCCCGACAGAGCCCGACAGAACCCGACAGAGCCCGACAGAGCCCAGCAGAGCCCGACAGAGCCCGTCAGGGCCCGACAGGGCCCGACAGGGCCCAGTAGAGCCCGACAGAGCCCGACAAAGCCCGACAGAGCCCGACAGGGCCCAGTAGAGCCCGACAGAGCCCGACAGGGCCCGACAGAGCCCGACAGAGCCCGACAGAGCCCAGTAGAGCCCGACAGAGCCCGTCAGGGCCCGACAGAGCCCAGTAGAGCCCAGCAGAGCCCGACAGAGCCCGACAGAGCCCGACAGAGCCCGACAGGGCCCGACAGAGCCCGACAGAGCCCGACAGGGCCCGACAGGGCCCGACAGGGCCCAGTAGAGCCCGACAGAGCCCGACAGAGCCCGACAGGGCCCGACAGGGCCCGACAGAGCCCGACAGGGCCCGACAGGGCCCGACAGAGCCCAGTAGAGCCCGACAGAGCACGACAGAGCCCGACAGAGCCCGACAGAACCCGACAGAGCCCGACAGAGCCCAGTAGAGCCCGACAGAGCCCGACAGAGCCCGACAGAGCCCGACAGGGCCCGACAGGGCCCAACAGGGCCCAGTAGAGCCCGACAGAGCCCAACAGAGCCCGACAGAGCCCGACAGGGCCCGACAGGGCCCAGAAGAGCCCGACAGAGCCCGACAGAGCCCGACAGAACCCGACAGAGCCCGACAGGGCCCGACAGAGCCCGACAGGGCCCGACAGAGCCCGACAGAGCCCGACAGAGCCCAGTAGAGCCCGACAGAGCCCGACAGAGCCCGACAGAGCCCGACAGAGCCCAGTAGAGCCCAGTAGATCCCGACAGAGCCCGACAGGGCCCGACAGGGCCCAACAGAGCCCGACAGAGCCCGACAGGTCCCGACAGAGCCCGACAGAGCCCGACAGAGCCCAGTAGAGCCCGACAGAGCCCGACAGAGCCCGACAGAGCCCAGTAGAGCCCGACAGAGCCCGACAGAGCCCGACAGGGCCCGACAGAGCCCGACAGATCCCGACAGGGCCCGACAGGGCCCGACAGGGCCCGACAGGGCCTGACAGAGCCCAGTAGAGCCCGACAGAGCCCGACAGAGCCCGACAGAGCCCGACAGAGCCCAGCAGAGCCCGACAGAGCCCGTCAGGGCCCGACAGGGCCCGACAGGGCCCAGTAGAGCCCGACAGAGCCCGACAAAGCCCGACAGAGCCCGACAGAGCCCAGTAGAGCCCGACAGAGCCCGACAGGGCCCGACAGAGCCCGACAGAGCCCGACAGGGCCCGACAGAGCCCGACAGAGCCCGACAGAGCCCGACAGGGCCCGACAGAGCCCGACAGGGCCCGACAGGGCCCAGTAGAGCCCGACAGAGCCCGACAGAGCCCGATAGAGCCCGACAGGGCCCGACAGGGCCCGACAGGGCCTGACAGAGCCCAGTAGAGCCCGACAGAGCCCGACAGAACCCGACAGAGCCCAGTAGAGCCCGACAGAGCCCGACAGAGCCCGTCAGGGCCCGACAGGGCCCGACAGGGCCCAGTAGAGCCCGACAGAGCCCGACAAAGCCCGACAGAGCCCGACAGAGCCCAGTAGAGCCCGACAGAGCCCGACAGGGCCCGACAGAGCCCGACAGAGCCCGACAGAGCCCAGTAGAGCCCGACAGAGCCCGTCAGGGCCCGACAGAGCCCAGTAGAGCCCAGTAGAGCCCGACAGAGCCCGACAGAGCCCGACAGAGCCCGACAGGGCCCGACAGGGCCCAGTAGAGCCCGACAGAGCCCGACAGGGCCCAGTAGAGCCCAGTAGAGCCCGACAGAGCCCGACAGGGCCTGACAGGGCCCGACAGAACCCGACAGAGCCCGACAGGGCCCGACAGGGCCCGACAGGGCCCGGTAGGGCCCGACAGGGCCCGGTAGAGCCCGATAGAGCCCGACAGAGCCCGACAGAGCCCGACAGGGCCCGACAGAGCCCGACAGGGCCCGACAGGGCCCGACAGGGCCCGACAGAGCCCGACAGGGCCCGATAGAGCCCGACAGGGCCCGACAGAGCCCGACAGAGCCCGACAGGGCACGACAGAGCCCGACAGAGCCCGACAGGGCCCGACAGAGCCCGACAGAGCCCGACAGGGCCCGACAGGGCCCAGTAGAGCCCGACAGAGCCCAGTAGAGCCCAGTAGAGCCCGACAGAGCCCGACAGAGCCCGACAGAGCCCGACAGAGCCCGACAGGGCCCGACAGGGCCCAGTAGAGCCCGACAGAGCCCGACAGGGCCCGACAGAGCCCGACAGAGCCCGACAGGGCCCGACAGAGCCCGACAGGGCCCAGTAGAGCCCGACAGAGCCCGACAGAGCCCGACAGAGCCCGACAGAGCCCGACAGAAACTGACAGAGCCCGACAGAGCCCGACAGGGCCCGACAGGGCCCGACAGAGCCCGACAGGGCCCAGTAGAGCCCGACAGAGCCCGACAGAGCCCGACAGAGCCCGACAGGGCCCAGTAGAGCCCGACAGAGCCCGACAGGGCCCGACAGAGCCCGACAGGGCCCGACAGAGCCCGACAGAGCCCGACAGAGCCCAGTAGAGCCCGACAGAGCCCGACAGAGCCCGACAGAGCCCGACAGAGCCCAGTAGAGCCCAGTAGATCCCGACAGAGCCCGACAGGGCCCGACAGGGCCCAACAGAGCCCGACAGAGCCCGACAGGTCCCGACAGAGCCCGACAGAGCCCGACAGAGCCCAGTAGAGCCCGACAGAGCCCGACAGAGCCCGACAGAGCCCAGTAGAGCCCGACAGAGCCCGACAGAGCCCGACAGGGCCCGACAGAGCCCGACAGATCCCGACAGGGCCCGACAGGGCCCGACAGGGCCCGACAGGGCCTGACAGAGCCCAGTAGAGCCCGACAGAGCCCGACAGAGCCCGACAGAGCCCGACAGAGCCCAGCAGAGCCCGACAGAGCCCGTCAGGGCCCGACAGGGCCCGACAGGGCCCAGTAGAGCCCGACAGAGCCCGACAAAGCCCGACAGAGCCCGACAGAGCCCAGTAGAGCCCGACAGAGCCCGACAGGGCCCGACAGAGCCCGACAGAGCCCGACAGGGCCCGACAGAGCCCGACAGAGCCCGACAGAGCCCGACAGGGCCCGACAGAGCCCGACAGGGCCCGACAGGGCCCAGTAGAGCCCGACAGAGCCCGACAGAGCCCGATAGAGCCCGACAGGGCCCGACAGGGCCCGACAGGGCCTGACAGAGCCCAGTAGAGCCCGACAGAGCCCGACAGAACCCGACAGAGCCCAGTAGAGCCCGACAGAGCCCGACAGAGCCCGTCAGGGCCCGACAGGGCCCGACAGGGCCCAGTAGAGCCCGACAGAGCCCGACAAAGCCCGACAGAGCCCGACAGAGCCCAGTAGAGCCCGACAGAGCCCGACAGGGCCCGACAGAGCCCGACAGAGCCCGACAGAGCCCAGTAGAGCCCGACAGAGCCCGTCAGGGCCCGACAGAGCCCAGTAGAGCCCAGTAGAGCCCGACAGAGCCCGACAGAGCCCGACAGAGCCCGACAGGGCCCGACAGGGCCCAGTAGAGCCCGACAGAGCCCGACAGGGCCCAGTAGAGCCCAGTAGAGCCCGACAGAGCCCGACAGGGCCTGACAGGGCCCGACAGAACCCGACAGAGCCCGACAGGGCCCGACAGGGCCCGACAGGGCCCGGTAGGGCCCGACAGGGCCCGGTAGAGCCCGATAGAGCCCGACAGAGCCCGACAGAGCCCGACAGGGCCCGACAGAGCCCGACAGGGCCCGACAGGGCCCGACAGGGCCCGACAGAGCCCGACAGGGCCCGATAGAGCCCGACAGGGCCCGACAGAGCCCGACAGAGCCCGACAGGGCACGACAGAGCCCGACAGAGCCCGACAGGGCCCGACAGAGCCCGACAGAGCCCGACAGGGCCCGACAGGGCCCAGTAGAGCCCGACAGAGCCCAGTAGAGCCCAGTAGAGCCCGACAGAGCCCGACAGAGCCCGACAGAGCCCGACAGAGCCCGACAGGGCCCGACAGGGCCCAGTAGAGCCCGACAGAGCCCGACAGGGCCCGACAGAGCCCGACAGAGCCCGACAGGGCCCGACAGAGCCCGACAGGGCCCAGTAGAGCCCGACAGAGCCCGACAGAGCCCGACAGAGCCCGACAGAGCCCGACAGAAACTGACAGAGCCCGACAGAGCCCGACAGGGCCCGACAGGGCCCGACAGAGCCCGACAGGGCCCAGTAGAGCCCGACAGAGCCCGACAGAGCCCGACAGAGCCCGACAGAGCCCAGTAGAGCCCGACAGAGCCCGACAGGGCCCGACAGGGCCCGACAGAGCCCAGTAGAGCCCGACAGAGCCCGACAGAGCCCGACAGAGCCCGACAGGGCCCGACAGGGCCCGACAGAGCCCGACAGGGCCCGACAGAGCCCGACAGGGCCCGACAGAGCCCGACAGGTCCCGACAGGTCCCGACAGGGCACGACAGAGCCCGACAGAACCCGACAGGGCCCGACAGAGCCCGACAGGGCCCGACAGAGCCCGACAGAACCCGACAGAGCCCGACAGAGCCCAGTAGAGCCCAGTAGCGCCCGACAGAGCCCGACAGAGCCCGACAGAGCCCGACAGAGCCCGACAGGGCCCAGTAGAGCCCGACAGAGCCCGACAGAGCCCGACAGAGCCCGACAGGGCCCGACAGGGCCCAGTAGAGCCCGACAGAGCCCGACAGGGCCCGACAGGGCCCGACAGAGCCCAGTAGAGCCCGACAGAGCCCGACAGGGCCCGACAGGGCCCGACAGGGCCCGACAGAGCCCGACAGGGCCCAGTAGAGCCCGACAGAGCCCGACAGAGCCCGACAGAGCCCAGTAGAGCCCGACAGAGCCCGACAGGGCCCGACAGGGCCCGACAGGGCCCGACAGGGCCCAGCAGAGCCCGACAGAGCCCGTCAGGGCCCGACAGGGCCCGACAGTGCCCAGTAGAGCCCGACAGAGCCCGACAAAGCCCGACAGAGCCCGACAGAGCCCAGTAGAGCCCGACAGAGCCCGACAGGGCCCGACAGAGCCCGACAGAGCCCGACAGAGCCCAGTAGAGCCCGACAGAGCCCGACAGAGCCCGACAGAGCCCGACAGGGCCCGACAGGGCCCGACAGGGCCCAGTAGAGCCCGACAGAGCCCGACAGAGCCCGACAGAGCCCGACAGGGCCCGACAGGGCCCAGAAGAGCCCGACAGAGCCCGACAGAGCCCGACAGAACCCGACAGAGCCCGACAGAGCCCGACAGAGCCCGACAGGGCCCAACAGAGCCCGACAGGGCCCGACAGAGCCCGACAGAGCCCAGCAGAGCCCGACAGAGCCCGTCAGGGCCCGACAGGGCCCGACAGGGCCCAGTAGAGCCCGACAGAGCCCGACAAAGCCCGACAGAGCCCGACAGAGCCCAGTAGAGCCCGACAGAGCCCGACAGAGCCCGACAGAGCGCGACAGAGCCCGACAGAGCCCGACAGGGCCCGACACGGCCCAGTAGAGCCCGACAGAGCCCGACAGAGCCCGACAGAGCCCGACAGGGCCCGACAGGGCCCGACAGGGCCTGACAGAGCCCAGTAGAGCCCGACAGAGCCCGACAGAACCCGACAGGGCCCGATAGAGCCCGACAGGGCCCGACAGAGCCCGACAGAGCCCGACAGGGCACGACAGAGCCCGACAGAGCCCGACAGAGCCCGACAGAGCCCGACAGAGCCCGACAGGGCCCGACAGGGCCCAGTAGAGCCCGACAGAGCCCAGTAGAGCCCAGTAGAGCCCGACAGAGCCCGACAGAGCCCGACAGAGCCCGACAGGGCCCAGTAGAGCCCGACAGAGCCCAGTAGAGCCCAGTAGAGCCCGACAGAGCCCGACAGAGCCCGACAGAGCCCGACAGAGCCCGACAGGGCCCGACAGAGCCCAGTAGAGCCCGACAGAGCCCGACAGGGCCCGACAGAGCCCGACAGAGCCCGACAGAGCCCGACAGAGCCCGACAGGGCCCAGTAGAGCCCGACAGAGCCCGACAGAGCCCGACAGAGCCCGACAGGGCCCGACAGGGCCCGACAGAGCCCGACAGAGCCCAGTAGAGCCCGACAGAGCCCGTCAGGGCCCGACAGAGCCCGACAGAGCCCGACAGAGCCCAGTAGAGCCCGACAGAGCCCGACAGGGCCCGACAGAGCCCGACAGAGCCCGACAGAGCCCAGTAGAGCCCGACAGAGCCCGTCAGGGCCCGACAGAGCCCAGTAGAGCCCAGTAGAGCCCGACAGAGCCCGACAGAGCCCGACAGAGCCCGACAGGGCCCGACAGAGCCCGACAGAGCCTGACAGGGCCCGACAGGGCCCAGTAGAGCCCGACAGAGCCCGACAGAGCCCGACAGAGCCCGACAGGGCCCGACAGAGCCCGACAGGGCCCGACAGGGCCCGACAGAGCCCAGTAGAGCCCGACAGAGCCCGACAGAGCCCGACAGAGCCCAGTAGAGCCCGACAGAGCCCGACAGAGCCCGACAGGGCCCAGTAGAGCCCGACAGAACCCGACAGAGCCCGACAGAGCACGACAGGGCCCGACAGGGCCCAGAAGAGCCCGACAGAGCCCGACAGAGCCCGACAGAACCCGAAAGAGCCCGACAGGGCCCGACAGAGCCCGACAGGGCCCAGTAGAGCCCGACAGAGCCCGACAGAGCCCGACAGAACCCGACAGAGCCCGACAGAGACCAGTTGAGCCTGACAGAGCCCGACAGAGCCCGACAGAGCCCGACAGGGCCCGACAGGGCCCAGTAGAGCCCGACAGAGCCCGACAGAGCCCGACAGAGCCCAGTAGAGCCCGACAGAGCCCGACAGGGCCCGACAGGGCCCGACAGGGCCCGACAGAGCCCGACAGGGCCCCATAGGGCCCGACAGGGCCCAGTAGAGCCCGATAGAGCCCGACAGAGCCCGACAGAGCCCGACAGGGCCCGACAGGGCCCGACAGAGCCCGACAGGGCCCAGTAGAGCCCGACAGAGCCCGACAGAGCCCGACAGAGCCCGACAGAGCCCGACAGAGCCCGACAGGGCCCGACAGGGCCCGACAGATCCCAGTAGAGCCCGACAGAGCCCGACAGAGCCCGACAGAGCCCGACAGGGCCCGACAGGGCCCGACAGAGCCCGACAGGGCCCGACAGAGCCCGACAGGGCCCGACAGAGCCCGACAGGTCCCGACAGGTCCCGACAGGGCACGACAGAGCCCGACAGAGCCCGACAGGGCCCGACAGAGCCCGACAGGGCCCGACAGTGCCCGACAGAACCCGACAGAGCCCGACAGAGCCCAGTAGAGCCCAGTAGCGCCCGACAGAGCCCGACAGAGCCCGACAGAGCCCGACAGAGCCCGACAGGGCCCAGTAGAGCCCGACAGAGCCCGACAGAGCCCGACAGAGCCCGACAGGGCCCGACAGGGCCCAGTAGAGCCCGACAGAGCCCGACAGGGCCCGACAGGGCCCGACAGAGCCCAGTAGAGCCCGACAGAGCCCGACAGGGCCCGACAGGGCCCGACAGGGCCCGACAGAGCCCGACAGGGCCCAGTAGAGCCCGACAGAGCCCGACAGAGCCCGACAGAGCCCAGTAGAGCCCGACAGAGCCCGACAGGGCCCGACAGGGCCCGACAGGGCCCGACAGGGCCCAGCAGAGCCCGACAGAGCCCGTCAGGGCCCGACAGGGCCCGACAGTGCCCAGTAGAGCCCGACAGAGCCCGACAAAGCCCGACAGAGCCCGACAGAGCCCAGTAGAGCCCGACAGAGCCCGACAGGGCCCGACAGAGCCCGACAGAGCCCGACAGAGCCCAGTAGAGCCCGACAGAGCCCGACAGAGCCCGACAGAGCCCGACAGGGCCCGACAGGGCCCGACAGGGCCCAGTAGAGCCCGACAGAGCCCGACAGAGCCCGACAGAGCCCGACAGGGCCCGACAGGGCCCAGAAGAGCCCGACAGAGCCCGACAGAGCCCGACAGAACCCGACAGAGCCCGACAGAGCCCGACAGAGCCCGACAGGGCCCAGTAGAGCCCGACAGAGCCCGACAGAGCCCGACAGAGCCCGACAGAGCCCGACAGAGCCCGACAGAGCCCGACAGGGCCCGACAGAGCCCGACAGAGCCCGACAGAGCCCGACAGAGCCCGACAGAGCCCGACAGGGCCCGACAGGGCCCGACAGAGACCGACAGGGCCCGACAGAGCCCGACAGAGCCCGACAGGGCCCCACAGAGCCCGACAGAGCCCGACAGGGCCCAGTAGAGCCCGACAGAGCCCGACAGAGCCCGACAGAGCCCGACAGAGCCCGACAGAGCCCAGTAGAGCCCGACAGAGCCCGACAGAGCCCGACAGGGCCCGACAGGGCCCAGTAGAGCCCGACAGAGCCCGATAGAGCCCGACAGAGCCCAGTAGAGCCCGACAGAGCCCGACAGAGCCCGACAGGGCCCGACAGGGCCCGACAGAGCCCGACAGAGCCCAACAGGGCCCGACAGAGCCCAGTAGAGCCCGACAGAGCCCGACAGAGCCCGACAGAGCCCGACAGGGCCCGACAGGTCCCAGTAGAGCCCGACAGAGCCCGACAGAGCCCGACAGGGCCCAGTAGAGCCCGACAGAGCCCGACAGAGCCCGACAGAGCCCGACAGGGCCCGACAGGGCCCGACAGAGCCCGACAGGGCCCGACAGAGCCCGACAGGGCCCGACAGAGCCCGACAGGTCCCGACAGGTCCCGACAGGGCACGACAGAGCCCGACAGAGCCCGACAGGGCCCGACAGAGCCCGACAGGGCCCGACAGAGCCCGACAGAACCCGACAGAGCCCGACAGAGCCCAGTAGAGCCCAGTAGAGCCCGACAGAGCCCGACAGAGCCCGACAGAGCCCGACAGAGCCCGACAGGGCCCAGTAGAGCCCGACAGAGCCCGACAGAGCCCGACAGAGCCCGACAGGGCCCGACAGGGCCCAGTAGAGCCCGACAGAGCCCGACAGAGCCCAGTAGAGCCCAGTAGAGCCCGACAGAGCCCGACACAGACCGACAGAGCCCGACAGAGCCCGACAGGGCCCGACAGAGCCCGACAGAGCCCGACAGGGCCCGACAGGGCCCAGTAGAGCCCGACAGAGCCCGACAGGGCCCGACAGAGCCCGACAGAGCCGAGAGGGCCCGACAGAGCCCGACAGAGCCCGACAGAGCCCGACAGGGCCCAACAGAGCACGACAGAGCCCGACAGAGCACGACAGAGCACGACAGAGCCCGACAGAGCCCGACAGAGCCCGACAGGGCCCAGTAGAGCCCGACAGAGCCCGACAGGGCCCGACAGGGCCCGACAGAGCCCAGTAGAGCCCGACAGAGCCCGACAGGGCCCGACAGGGCCCGACAGAGCCCGACAGGGCCCAGTAGAGCCCGACAGAGCCCGACAGAGCCCGACAGAACCCAGTAGAGCCCGACAGAGCCCGACAGGGCCCGACAGGGCCCGACAGGGCCCGACAGAGCCCAACAGGGCCCGACAGGGCCCGACAGGGCCCAGTAGAGCCCGACAGAGCCCGACAGAGCCCGACAGAGCCCGACAGAGCCCGACAGGGCCCGACAGGGCCCAGTAGAGCCCGACAGAGCCCGACAGAGCCCGACAGGGCCCGACAGGGCACGACAGAGCCCGACAGGGCCCAGTAGAGCCCGACAGAGCCCGACAGAGCCCGACAGGGCCCGACAGGGCCCGACAGGGCCTGACAGAGCCCAGTAGAGCCCGACAGAGCCCGACAGAACCCGACAGAGCCCGACAGAGAGCAGCAGAGCCCGACAGAGCCCGTCAGGGCCCGACAGGGCCCGACAGGGCCCAGTAGAGCCCGACAGAGCCCGACAAAGCCCGACAGAGCCCGACAGAGCCCAGTAGAGCCCGACAGAGCCCGACAGGGCCCGACAGAGCCCGACAGAGCCCGACAGGGCCCGACAGAGCCCGACAGGGCCCGACAGGGCCCAGTAGAGCCCGACAGAGCCCGACAGAGCCCGACAGAGCCCGACAGGGCCCGACAGGGCCCGACAGGGCCTGACAGAGCCCAGTAGAGCCCGACAGAGCCCGACAGAACCCGACAGAGCCCGACAGAGCCCAGCAGAGCCCGACAGAGCCCGTCAGGGCCCGACAGGGCCCGACAGGGCCCAGTAGAGCCCGACAGAGCCCGACAAAGCCCGACAGAGCCCGACAGGGCCCAGTAGAGCCCGACAGAGCCCGACAGGGCCCGACAGAGCCCGACAGAGCCCGACAGAGCCCAGTAGAGCCCGACAGAGCCCGTCAGGGCCCGACAGAGCCCAGTAGAGCCCAGCAGAGCCCGACAGAGCCCGACAGAGCCCGACAGAGCCCGACAGGGCCCGACAGAGCCCGACAGAGCCCGACAGGGCCCGACAGGGCCCGACAGGGCCCAGTAGAGCCCGACAGAGCCCGACAGAGCCCGACAGGGCCCGACAGGGCCCGACAGAGCCCGACAGGGCCCGACAGGGCCCGACAGAGCCCAGTAGAGCACGACAGAGCACGACAGAGCCCGACAGAGCCCGACAGAACCCGACAGAGCCCGACAGAGCCCAGTAGAGCCCGACAGAGCCCGACAGAGCCCGACAGAGCCCGACAGGGCCCGACAGGGCCCAACAGGGCCCAGTAGAGCCCGACAGAGCCCAACAGAGCCCGACAGAGCCCGACAGGGCCCGACAGGGCCCAGAAGAGCCCGACAGAGCCCGACAGAGCCCGACAGAACCCGACAGAGCCCGACAGGGCCCGACAGAGCCCGACAGGGCCCGACAGAGCCCGACAGAGCCCGACAGAGCCCAGTAGAGCCCGACAGAGCCCGACAGAGCCCGACAGAGCCCGACAGAGCCCAGTAGAGCCCAGTAGATCCCGACAGAGCCCGACAGGGCCCGACAGGGCCCAACAGAGCCCGACAGAGCCCGACAGGTCCCGACAGAGCCCGACAGAGCCCGACAGAGCCCAGTAGAGCCCGACAGAGCCCGACAGAGCCCGACAGAGCCCAGTAGAGCCCGACAGAGCCCGACAGAGCCCGACAGGGCCCGACAGAGCCCGACAGATCCCGACAGGGCCCGACAGGGCCCGACAGGGCCCGACAGGGCCTGACAGAGCCCAGTAGAGCCCGACAGAGCCCGACAGAGCCCGACAGAGCCCGACAGAGCCCAGCAGAGCCCGACAGAGCCCGTCAGGGCCCGACAGGGCCCGACAGGGCCCAGTAGAGCCCGACAGAGCCCGACAAAGCCCGACAGAGCCCGACAGAGCCCAGTAGAGCCCGACAGAGCCCGACAGGGCCCGACAGAGCCCGACAGAGCCCGACAGGGCCCGACAGAGCCCGACAGAGCCCGACAGAGCCCGACAGGGCCCGACAGAGCCCGACAGGGCCCGACAGGGCCCAGAAGAGCCCGACAGAGCCCGACAGAGCCCGATAGAGCCCGACAGGGCCCGACAGGGCCCGACAGGGCCTGACAGAGCCCAGTAGAGCCCGACAGAGCCCGACAGAACCCGACAGAGCCCAGTAGAGCCCGACAGAGCCCGACAGAGCCCGTCAGGGCCCGACAGGGCCCGACAGGGCCCAGTAGAGCCCGACAGAGCCCGACAAAGCCCGACAGAGCCCGACAGAGCCCAGTAGAGCCCGACAGAGCCCGACAGGGCCCGACAGAGCCCGACAGAGCCCGACAGAGCCCAGTAGAGCCCGACAGAGCCCGTCAGGGCCCGACAGAGCCCAGTAGAGCCCAGTAGAGCCCGACAGAGCCCGACAGAGCCCGACAGAGCCCGACAGGGCCCGACAGGGCCCAGTAGAGCCCGACAGAGCCCGACAGGGCCCAGTAGAGCCCAGTAGAGCCCGACAGAGCCCGACAGGGCCTGACAGGGCCCGACAGAACCCGACAGAGCCCGACAGGGCCCGACAGGGCCCGACAGGGCCCGGTAGGGCCCGACAGGGCCCGGTAGAGCCCGATAGAGCCCGACAGAGCCCGACAGAGCCCGACAGGGCCCGACAGAGCCCGACAGGGCCCGACAGGGCCCGACAGGGCCCGACAGAGCCCGACAGGGCCCGATAGAGCCCGACAGGGCCCGACAGAGCCCGACAGAGCCCGACAGGGCACGACAGAGCCCGACAGAGCCCGACAGGGCCCGACAGAGCCCGACAGAGCCCGACAGGGCCCGACAGGGCCCAGTAGAGCCCGACAGAGCCCAGTAGAGCCCAGTAGAGCCCGACAGAGCCCGACAGAGCCCGACAGAGCCCGACAGGGCCCGACAGGGCCCAGTAGAGCCCGACAGAGCCCGACAGGGCCCGACAGAGCCCGACAGAGCCCGACAGGGCCCGACAGAGCCCGACAGGGCCCAGTAGAGCCCGACAGAGCCCGACAGAGCCCGACAGAGCCCGACAGAGCCCGACAGAAACTGACAGAGCCCGACAGAGCCCGACAGGGCCCGACAGGGCCCGACAGAGCCCGACAGGGCCCAGTAGAGCCCGACAGAGCCCGACAGAGCCCGACAGAGCCCGACAGGGCCCAGTAGAGCCCGACAGAGCCCGACAGGGCCCGACAGAGCCCGACAGGGCCCGACAGAGCCCGACAGAGCCCGACAGAGCCCAGTAGAGCCCGACAGAGCCCGACAGAGCCCGACAGAGCCCGACAGAGCCCAGTAGAGCCCAGTAGATCCCGACAGAGCCCGACAGGGCCCGACAGGGCCCAACAGAGCCCGACAGAGCCCGACAGGTCCCGACAGAGCCCGACAGAGCCCGACAGAGCCCAGTAGAGCCCGACAGAGCCCGACAGAGCCCGACAGAGCCCAGTAGAGCCCGACAGAGCCCGACAGAGCCCGACAGGGCCCGACAGAGCCCGACAGATCCCGACAGGGCCCGACAGGGCCCGACAGGGCCCGACAGGGCCTGACAGAGCCCAGTAGAGCCCGACAGAGCCCGACAGAGCCCGACAGAGCCCGACAGAGCCCAGCAGAGCCCGACAGAGCCCGTCAGGGCCCGACAGGGCCCGACAGGGCCCAGTAGAGCCCGACAGAGCCCGACAAAGCCCGACAGAGCCCGACAGAGCCCAGTAGAGCCCGACAGAGCCCGACAGGGCCCGACAGAGCCCGACAGAGCCCGACAGGGCCCGACAGAGCCCGACAGAGCCCGACAGAGCCCGACAGGGCCCGACAGAGCCCGACAGGGCCCGACAGGGCCCAGTAGAGCCCGACAGAGCCCGACAGAGCCCGATAGAGCCCGACAGGGCCCGACAGGGCCCGACAGGGCCTGACAGAGCCCAGTAGAGCCCGACAGAGCCCGACAGAACCCGACAGAGCCCAGTAGAGCCCGACAGAGCCCGACAGAGCCCGTCAGGGCCCGACAGGGCCCGACAGGGCCCAGTAGAGCCCGACAGAGCCCGACAAAGCCCGACAGAGCCCGACAGAGCCCAGTAGAGCCCGACAGAGCCCGACAGGGCCCGACAGAGCCCGACAGAGCCCGACAGAGCCCAGTAGAGCCCGACAGAGCCCGTCAGGGCCCGGCAGAGCCCAGTAGAGCCCAGTAGAGCCCGACAGAGCCCGACAGAGCCCGACAGAGCCCGACAGGGCCCGACAGGGCCCAGTAGAGCCCGACAGAGCCCGACAGGGCCCAGTAGAGCCCAGTAGAGCCCGACAGAGCCCGACAGGGCCTGACAGGGCCCGACAGAACCCGACAGAGCCCGACAGGGCCCGACAGGGCCCGACAGGGCCCGGTAGGGCCCGACAGGGCCCGGTAGAGCCCGATAGAGCCCGACAGAGCCCGACAGAGCCCGACAGGGCCCGACAGAGCCCGACAGGGCCCGACAGGGCCCGACAGGGCCCGACAGAGCCCGACAGGGCCCGATAGAGCCCGACAGGGCCCGACAGAGCCCGACAGAGCCCGACAGGGCACGACAGAGCCCGACAGAGCCCGACAGGGCCCGACAGAGCCCGACAGAGCCCGACAGGGCCCGACAGGGCCCAGTAGAGCCCGACAGAGCCCAGTAGAGCCCAGTAGAGCCCGACAGAGCCCGACAGAGCCCGACAGAGCCCGACAGAGCCCGACAGGGCCCGACAGGGCCCAGTAGAGCCCGACAGAGCCCGACAGGGCCCGACAGAGCCCGACAGAGCCCGACAGGGCCCGACAGAGCCCGACAGGGCCCAGTAGAGCCCGACAGAGCCCGACAGAGCCCGACAGAGCCCGACAGAGCCCGACAGAAACTGACAGAGCCCGACAGAGCCCGACAGGGCCCGACAGGGCCCGACAGAGCCCGACAGGGCCCAGTAGAGCCCGACAGAGCCCGACAGAGCCCGACAGAGCCCGACAGAGCCCAGTAGAGCCCGACAGAGCCCGACAGGGCCCGACAGGGCCCGACAGAGCCCAGTAGAGCCCGACAGAGCCCGACAGAGCCCGACAGAGCCCGACAGGGCCCGACAGGGCCCGACAGAGCCCGACAGGGCCCGACAGAGCCCGACAGGGCCCGACAGAGCCCGACAGGTCCCGACAGGTCCCGACAGGGCACGACAGAGCCCGACAGAGCCCGACAGGGCCCGACAGAGCCCGACAGGGCCCGACAGAGCCCGACAGAACCCGACAGAGCCCGACAGAGCCCAGTAGAGCCCAGTAGCGCCCGACAGAGCCCGACAGAGCCCGACAGAGCCCGACAGAGCCCGACAGGGCCCAGTAGAGCCCGACAGAGCCCGACAGAGCCCGACAGAGCCCGACAGGGCCCGACAGGGCCCAGTAGAGCCCGACAGAGCCCGACAGGGCCCGACAGGGCCCGACAGAGCCCAGTAGAGCCCGACAGAGCCCGACAGGGCCCGACAGGGCCCGACAGGGCCCGACAGAGCCCGACAGGGCCCAGTAGAGCCCGACAGAGCCCGACAGAGCCCGACAGAGCCCAGTAGAGCCCGACAGAGCCCGACAGGGCCCGACAGGGCCCGACAGGGCCCGACAGGGCCCAGCAGAGCCCGACAGAGCCCGTCAGGGCCCGACAGGGCCCGACAGTGCCCAGTAGAGCCCGACAGAGCCCGACAAAGCCCGACAGAGCCCGACAGAGCCCAGTAGAGCCCGACAGAGCCCGACAGGGCCCGACAGAGCCCGACAGAGCCCGACAGAGCCCAGTAGAGCCCGACAGAGCCCGACAGAGCCCGACAGAGCCCGACAGGGCCCGACAGGGCCCGACAGGGCCCAGTAGAGCCCGACAGAGCCCGACAGAGCCCGACAGAGCCCGACAGGGCCCGACAGGGCCCAGAAGAGCCCGACAGAGCCCGACAGAGCCCGACAGAACCCGACAGAGCCCGACAGAGCCCGACAGAGCCCGACAGGGCCCAACAGAGCCCGACAGGGCCCGACAGAGCCCGACAGAGCCCAGCAGAGCCCGACAGAGCCCGTCAGGGCCCGACAGGGCCCGACAGGGCCCAGTAGAGCCCGACAGAGCCCGACAAAGCCCGACAGAGCCCGACAGAGCCCAGTAGAGCCCGACAGAGCCCGACAGAGCCCGACAGAGCGCGACAGAGCCCGACAGAGCCCGACAGGGCCCGACACGGCCCAGTAGAGCCCGACAGAGCCCGACAGAGCCCGACAGAGCCCGACAGGGCCCGACAGGTCCCGACAGGGCCTGACAGAGCCCAGTAGAGCCCGACAGAGCCCGACAGAACCCGACAGGGCCCGATAGAGCCCGACAGGGCCCGACAGAGCCCGACAGAGCCCGACAGGGCACGACAGAGCCCGACAGAGCCCGACAGAGCCCGACAGAGCCCGACAGAGCCCGACAGGGCCCGACAGGGCCCAGTAGAGCCCGACAGAGCCCAGTAGAGCCCAGTAGAGCCCGACAGAGCCCGACAGAGCCCGACAGAGCCCGACAGGGCCCAGTAGAGCCCGACAGAGCCCAGTAGAGCCCAGTAGAGCCCGACAGAGCCCGACAGAGCCCGACAGAGCCCGACAGAGCCCGACAGGGCCCGACAGAGCCCAGTAGAGCCCGACAGAGCCCGACAGGGCCCGACAGAGCCCGACAGAGCCCGACAGAGCCCGACAGAGCCCGACAGGGCCCAGTAGAGCCCGACAGAGCCCGACAGAGCCCGACAGAGCCCGACAGGGCCCGACAGGGCCCGACAGAGCCCGACAGAGCCCAGTAGAGCCCGACAGAGCCCGTCAGGGCCCGACAGAGCCCGACAGAGCCCGACAGAGCCCAGTAGAGCCCGACAGAGCCCGACAGGGCCCGACAGAGCCCGACAGAGCCCGACAGAGCCCAGTAGAGCCCGACAGAGCCCGTCAGGGCCCGACAGAGCCCAGTAGAGCCCAGTAGAGCCCGACAGAGCCCGACAGAGCCCGACAGAGCCCGACAGGGCCCGACAGAGCCCGACAGAGCCTGACAGGGCCCGACAGGGCCCAGTAGAGCCCGACAGAGCCCGACAGAGCCCGACAGAGCCCGACAGGGCCCGACAGAGCCCGACAGGGCCCGACAGGGCCCGACAGAGCCCAGTAGAGCCCGACAGAGCCCGACAGAGCCCGACAGAGCCCAGTAGAGCCCGACAGAGCCCGACAGAGCCCGACAGGGCCCAGTAGAGCCCGACAGAACCCGACAGAGCCCGACAGAGCACGACAGGGCCCGACAGGGCCCAGAAGAGCCCGACAGAGCCCGACAGAGCCCGACAGAACCCGAAAGAGCCCGACAGGGCCCGACAGAGCCCGACAGGGCCCAGTAGAGCCCGACAGAGCCCGACAGAGCCCGACAGAACCCGACAGAGCCCGACAGAGACCAGTTGAGCCTGACAGAGCCCGACAGAGCCCGACAGAGCCCGACAGGGCCCGACAGGGCCCAGTAGAGCCCGACAGAGCCCGACAGAGCCCGACAGAGCCCAGTAGAGCCCGACAGAGCCCGACAGGGCCCGACAGGGCCCGACAGGGCCCGACAGAGCCCGACAGGGCCCCATAGGGCCCGACAGGGCCCAGTAGAGCCCGATAGAGCCCGACAGAGCCCGACAGAGCCCGACAGGGCCCGACAGGGCCCGACAGAGCCCGACAGGGCCCAGTAGAGCCCGACAGAGCCCGACAGAGCCCGACAGAGCCCGACAGAGCCCGACAGAGCCCGACAGAGCCCGACAGGGCCCGACAGGGCCCGACAGATCCCAGTAGAGCCCGACAGAGCCCGACAGAGCCCGACAGAGCCCGACAGGGCCCGACAGGGCCCGACAGAGCCCGACAGGGCCCGACAGAGCCCGACAGGTCCCGACAGGTCCCGACAGGGCACGACAGAGCCCGACAGAGCCCGACAGGGCCCGACAGAGCCCGACAGGGCCCGACAGTGCCCGACAGAACCCGACAGAGCCCGACAGAGCCCAGTAGAGCCCAGTAGCGCCCGACAGAGCCCGACAGAGCCCGACAGAGCCCGACAGAGCCCGACAGGGCCCAGTAGAGCCCGACAGAGCCCGACAGAGCCCGACAGAGCCCGACAGGGCCCGACAGGGCCCAGTAGAGCCCGACAGAGCCCGACAGGGCCCGACAGGGCCCGACAGAGCCCAGTAGAGCCCGACAGAGCCCGACAGGGCCCGACAGGGCCCGACAGGGCCCGACAGAGCCCGACAGGGCCCAGTAGAGCCCGACAGAGCCCGACAGAGCCCGACAGAGCCCAGTAGAGCCCGACAGAGCCCGACAGGGCCCGACAGGGCCCGACAGGGCCCGACAGGGCCCAGCAGAGCCCGACAGAGCCCGTCAGGGCCCGACAGGGCCCGACAGTGCCCAGTAGAGCCCGACAGAGCCCGACAAAGCCCGACAGAGCCCGACAGAGCCCAGTAGAGCCCGACAGAGCCCGACAGGGCCCGACAGAGCCCGACAGAGCCCGACAGAGCCCAGTAGAGCCCGACAGAGCCCGACAGAGCCCGACAGAGCCCGACAGGGCCCGACAGGGCCCGACAGGGCCCAGTAGAGCCCGACAGAGCCCGACAGAGCCCGACAGAGCCCGACAGGGCCCGACAGGGCCCAGTAGAGCCCGACAGAGCCCGACAAAGCCCGACAGAACCCGACAGAGCCCAGTAGAGCCCGACAGAGCCCGACAGAGCCCGACAGAGCGCGACAGAGCCCGACAGAGCCCGACAGGGCCCGACACGGCCCAGTAGAGCCCGACAGAGCCCGACAGAGCCCGACAGAGCCCGACAGGGCCCGACAGGGCCCGACAGGGCCTGACAGAGCCCAGTAGAGCCCGACAGAGCCCGACAGAACCCGACAGGGCCCGATAGAGCCCGACAGGGCCCGACAGAGCCCGACAGAGCCCGACAGGGCACGACAGAGCCCGACAGAGCCCGACAGAGCCCGACAGAGCCCGACAGGGCCCGACAGGGCCCAGTAGAGCCCGACAGAGCCCAGTAGAGCCCAGTAGAGCCCGACAGAGCCCGACAGAGCCCGACAGAGCCCGACAGGGCCCAGTAGAGCCCGACAGAGCCCAGTAGAGCCCAGTAGAGCCCGACAGAGCCCGACAGAGCCCGACAGAGCCCGACAGAGCCCGACAGGGCCCGACAGAGCCCAGTAGAGCCCGACAGAGCCCGACAGGGCCCGACAGAGCCCGACAGAGCCCGACAGAGCCCGACAGAGCCCGACAGGGCCCAGTAGAGCCCGACAGAGCCCGACAGAGCCCGACAGAGCCCGACAGGGCCCGACAGGGCCCGACAGAGCCCGACAGAGCCCAGTAGAGCCCGACAGAGCCCGTCAGGGCCCGACAGAGCCCGACAGAGCCCGACAGAGCCCAGTAGAGCCCGACAGAGCCCGACAGGGCCCGACAGAGCCCGACAGAGCCCGACAGAGCCCAGTAGAGCCCGACAGAGCCCGTCAGGGCCCGACAGAGCCCAGTAGAGCCCAGTAGAGCCCGACAGAGCCCGACAGAGCCCGACAGAGCCCGACAGGGCCCGACAGAGCCCGACAGAGCCTGACAGGGCCCGACAGGGCCCAGTAGAGCCCGACAGAGCCCGACAGAGCCCGACAGAGCCCGACAGGGCCCGACAGAGCCCGACAGGGCCCGACAGGGCCCGACAGAGCCCAGTAGAGCCCGACAGAGCCCGACAGAGCCCGACAGAGCCCAGTAGAGCCCGACAGAGCCCGACAGAGCCCGACAGGGCCCAGTAGAGCCCGACAGAACCCGACAGAGCCCGACAGAGCACGACAGGGCCCGACAGGGCCCAGAAGAGCCCGACAGAGCCCGACAGAGCCCGACAGAACCCGAAAGAGCCCGACAGGGCCCGACAGAGCCCGACAGGGCCCAGTAGAGCCCGACAGAGCCCGACAGAGCCCGACAGAACCCGACAGAGCCCGACAGAGACCAGTTGAGCCTGACAGAGCCCGACAGAGCCCGACAGAGCCCGACAGGGCCCGACAGGGCCCAGTAGAGCCCGACAGAGCCCGACAGAGCCCGACAGAGCCCAGTAGAGCCCGACAGAGCCCGACAGGGCCCGACAGGGCCCGACAGAGCCCGACAGAGCCCGACAGAGCCCGACAGGGCCCGACAGAGCCCGACAGGGCCCCATAGGGCCCGACAGGGCCCAGTAGAGCCCGATAGAGCCCGACAGAGCCCGACAGAGCCCGACAGGGCCCGACAGGGCCCGACAGGGCCCGACAGAGCCCGACAGGTCCCGACAGGTCCCGACAGGGCACGACAGAGCCCGACAGAGCCCGACAGGGCCCGACAGAGCCCGACAGGGCCCGACAGTGCCCGACAGAACCCGACAGAGCCCGACAGAGCCCAGTAGAGCCCAGTAGCGCCCGACAGAGCCCGACAGAGCCCGACAGAGCCCGACAGAGCCCGACAGGGCCCAGTAGAGCCCGACAGAGCCCGACAGAGCCCGACAGAGCCCGACAGGGCCCGACAGGGCCCAGTAGAGCCCGACAGAGCCCGACAGGGCCCGACAGGGCCCGACAGAGCCCAGTAGAGCCCGACAGAGCCCGACAGGGCCCGACAGGGCCCGACAGGGCCCGACAGAGCCCGACAGGGCCCAGTAGAGCCCGACAGAGCCCGACAGAGCCCGACAGAGCCCAGTAGAGCCCGACAGAGCCCGACAGGGCCCGACAGGGCCCGACAGGGCCCGACAGGGCCCAGCAGAGCC
The DNA here is from genome assembly GCF_036013445.1 of Caloenas nicobarica. Lineage (NCBI taxonomy): Eukaryota > Metazoa > Chordata > Aves > Columbiformes > Columbidae > Caloenas > Caloenas nicobarica. The sequence goes on from NW_027017207.1 coordinate 85,237, forward strand.
CGACAGAGCCCGTCAGGGCCCGACAGGGCCCGACAGTGCCCAGTAGAGCCCGACAGAGCCCGACAAAGCCCGACAGAGCCCGACAGAGCCCAGTAGAGCCCGACAGAGCCCGACAGGGCCCGACAGAGCCCGACAGAGCCCGACAGAGCCCAGTAGAGCCCGACAGAGCCCGACAGAGCCCGACAGAGCCCGACAGGGCCCGACAGGGCCCGACAGGGCCCAGTAGAGCCCGACAGAGCCCGACAGAGCCCGACAGAGCCCGACAGGGCCCGACAGGGCCCAGAAGAGCCCGACAGAGCCCGACAGAGCCCGACAGAACCCGACAGAGCCCGACAGAGCCCGACAGAGCCCGACAGGGCCCAACAGAGCCCGAGAGGGCCCGACAGAGCCCGACAGAGCCCAGTAGAGCCCGACAGAGCCCGTCAGGGCCCGACAGGGCCCGACAGGGCCCAGTAGAGCCCGACAGAGCCCGACAAAGCCCGACAGAGCCCGACAGAGCCCAGTAGAGCCCGACAGAGCCCGACAGAGCCCGACAGAGCGCGACAGAGCCCGACAGAGCCCGACAGGGCCCGACACGGCCCAGTAGAGCCCGACAGAGCCCGACAGAGCCCGACAGAGCCCGACAGGGCCCGACAGGGCCCGACAGGGCCTGACAGAGCCCAGTAGAGCCCGACAGAGCCCGACAGAACCCGACAGGGCCCGATAGAGCCCGACAGGGCCCGACAGAGCCCGACAGAGCCCGACAGGGCACGACAGAGCCCGACAGAGCCCGACAGAGCCCGACAGAGCCCGACAGGGCCCGACAGGGCCCAGTAGAGCCCGACAGAGCCCAGTAGAGCCCTGTAGAGCCCGACAGAGCCCGACAGAGCCCGACAGAGCCCGACAGGGCCCAGTAGAGCCCGACAGAGCCCAGTAGAGCCCAGTAGAGCCCGACAGAGCCCGACAGAGCCCGACAGAGCCCGACAGAGCCCGACAGGGCCCGACAGAGCCCAGTAGAGCCCGACAGAGCCCGACAGGGCCCGACAGAGCCCGACAGAGCCCGACAGAGCCCGACAGAGCCCGACAGGGCCCAGTAGAGCCCGACAGAGCCCGACAGAGCCCGACAGAGCCCGACAGGGCCCGACAGAGCCCGACAGAGCCCGACAGAGCCCAGTAGAGCCCGACAGAGCCCGTCAGGGCCCGACAGAGCCCGACAGAGCCCGACAGAGCCCAGTAGAGCCCGACAGAGCCCGACAGGGCCCGACAGAGCCCGACAGAGCCCGACAGAGCCCAGTAGAGCCCGACAGAGCCCGTCAGGGCCCGACAGAGCCCAGTAGAGCCCAGTAGAGCCCGACAGAGCCCGACAGAGCCCGACAGAGCCCGACAGGGCCCGACAGAGCCCGACAGAGCCTGACAGGGCCCGACAGGGCCCAGTAGAGCCCGACAGAGCCCGACAGAGCCCGACAGAGCCCGACAGGGCCCGACAGAGCCCGACAGGGCCCGACAGGGCCCGACAGAGCCCAGTAGAGCCCGACAGAGCCCGACAGAGCCCGACAGAGCCCAGTAGAGCCCGACAGAGCCCGACAGAGCCCGACAGGGCCCAGTAGAGCCCGACAGAACCCGACAGAGCCCGACAGAGCACGACAGGGCCCGACAGGGCCCAGAAGAGCCCGACAGAGCCCGACAGAGCCCGACAGAACCCGAAAGAGCCCGACAGGGCCCGACAGAGCCCGACAGGGCCCAGTAGAGCCCGACAGAGCCCGACAGAGCCCGACAGAACCCGACAGAGCCCGACAGAGACCAGTTGAGCCTGACAGAGCCCGACAGAGCCCGACAGAGCCCGACAGGGCCCGACAGGGCCCAGTAGAGCCCGACAGAGCCCGACAGAGCCCGACAGAGCCCAGTAGAGCCCGACAGAGCCCGACAGGGCCCGACAGGGCCCGACAGAGCCCGACAGAGCCCGACAGAGCCCGACAGGGCCCGACAGAGCCCGACAGGGCCCCATAGGGCCCGACAGGGCCCAGTAGAGCCCGATAGAGCCCGACAGAGCCCGACAGAGCCCGACAGGGCCCGACAGGGCCCGACAGGGCCCGACAGAGCCCGACAGGGCCCGATAGAGCCCGACAGGGCCCGACAGAGCCCGACAGAGCCCGACAGGGCACGACACAGCCCGACAGAGCCCGACAGGGCCCGACAGAGCCCGACAGAGCCCGACAGAGCCCGACAGGGCCCGACAGGGCCCAGTAGAGCCCGACAGAGCCCAGTAGAGCCCAGTAGAGCCCGACAGAGCCCGACAGAGCCCGACAGAGCCCGACAGAGCCCGACAGGGCCCGACAGGGCCCAGTAGAGCCCGACAGAGCCCGACAGGGCCCGACAGAGCCTGACAGAGCCCGACAGGGCCCGACAGAGCCCGACAGAGCCCGACAGGGCCCAGTAGAGCCCGACAGAGCCCGACAGAGCCCGACAGAGCCCGACAGAGCCCGACAGGGCCCGACAGGGCCCGACAGAGCCCGACAGGGCCCGACAGAGCCCGACAGAGCCCGACAGAGCCCGACAGGGCCCCACAGAGCCCGACAGAGCCCGACAGGGCCCAGTAGAGCCCGACAGAGCCCGACAGAGCCCGACAGAGCCCGACAGAGCCCAGTAGAGCCCGACAGAGCCCGACAGAGCCCGACAGGGCCCGACAGGGCCCAGTAGAGCCCGACAGAGCCCGATAGAGCCCGACAGAGCCCAGTAGAGCCCGACAGAGCCCGACAGGGCCCGACAGGGCCCGACAGAGCCCGACAGAGCCCAACAGGGCCCGACAGGGCCCGACAGAGACCAGTAGAGCCCGACAGAGCCCGACAGAGCCCGACAGAGCCCGACAGGGCCCGACAGGTCCCAGTAGAGCCCGACAGAGCCCGACAGAGCCCGACAGGGCCCAGTAGAGCCCGACAGAGCCCGACAGAGCCCGACAGAGCCCGACAGGGCCCGACAGGGCCCGACAGAGCCCGACAGGGCCCGACAGAGCCCGACAGGGCCCGACAGAGCCCGACAGGTCCCGACAGGTCCCGACAGGGCACGACAGAGCCCGACAGAGCCCGACAGGGCCCGACAGAGCCCGACAGGGCCCGACAGAGCCCGACAGAACCCGACAGAGCCCGACAGAGCCCAGTAGAGCCCAGTAGAGCCCGACAGAGCCCGACAGAGCCCGACAGAGCCCGACAGAGCCCGACAGGGCCCAGTAGAGCCCGACAGAGCCCGACAGAGCCCGACAGAGCCCGACAGGGCCCGACAGGGCCCAGTAGAGCCCGACAGAGCCCGACAGAGCCCAGTAGAGCCCAGTAGAGCCCGACAGAGCCCGACACAGACCGACAGAGCCCGACAGAGCCCGACAGGGCCCGACAGAGCCCGACAGAGCCCGACAGGGCCCGACAGGGCCCAGTAGAGCCCGACAGAGCCCGACAAAGCCCGACAGAGCCCGACAGGGCCCAGTAGAGCCCGACAGAGCCCGACAGGGCCCGACAGAGCCCGACAGAGCCCGACAGAGCCCAGTAGAGCCCGACAGAGCCCGTCAGGGCCCGACAGAGCCCAGTAGAGCCCAGCAGAGCCCGACAGAGCCCGACAGAGCCCGACAGAGCCCGACAGGGCCCGACAGGGCCCGACAGAGCCCGACAGGGCCCGACAGGGCCCGACAGGGCCCAGTAGAGCCCGACAGAGCCCGACAGAGCCCGACAGGGCCCGACAGGGCCCGACAGAGCCCGACAGGGCCCGACAGGGCCCGACAGAGCCCAGTAGAGCCCGACAGAGCACGACAGAGCCCGACAGAGCCCGACAGAACCCGACAGAGCCCGACAGAGCCCAGTAGAGCCCGACAGAGCCCGACAGAGCCCGACAGAGCCCGACAGGGCCCGACAGGGCCCGACAGGGCCCAGTAGAGCCCGACAGAGCCCAACAGAGCCCGACAGAGCCCGACAGGGCCCGACAGGGCCCAGAAGAGCCCGACAGAGCCCGACAGAGCCCGACAGAACCCGACAGAGCCCGACAGGGCCCGACAGAGCCCGACAGGGCCCGACAGAGCCCGACAGAGCCCGACAGAGCCCAGTAGAGCCCGACAGAGCCCGACAGAGCCCGACAGAGCCCGACAGAGCCCAGTAGAGCCCAGTAGATCCCGACAGAGCCCGACAGGGCCCGACAGGGCCCAACAGAGCCCGACAGAGCCCGACAGGTCCCGACAGAGCCCGACAGAGCCCGACAGAGCCCAGTAGAGCCCGACAGAGCCCGACAGAGCCCGACAGAGCCCAGTAGAGCCCGACAGAGCCCGACAGAGCCCGACAGGGCCCGACAGAGCCCGACAGATCCCGACAGGGCCCGACAGGGCCCGACAGGGCCCGACAGGGCCTGACAGAGCCCAGTAGAGCCCGACAGAGCCCGACAGAGCCCGACAGAGCCCGACAGAGCCCAGCAGAGCCCGACAGAGCCCGTCAGGGCCCGACAGGGCCCGACAGGGCCCAGTAGAGCCCGACAGAGCCCGACAAAGCCCGACAGAGCCCGACAGAGCCCAGTAGAGCCCGACAGAGCCCGACAGGGCCCGACAGAGCCCGACAGAGCCCGACAGGGCCCGACAGAGCCCGACAGAGCCCGACAGAGCCCGACAGGGCCCGACAGAGCCCGACAGGGCCCGACAGGGCCCAGTAGAGCCCGACAGAGCCCGACAGAGCCCGATAGAGCCCGACAGGGCCCGACAGGGCCCGACAGGGCCTGACAGAGCCCAGTAGAGCCCGACAGAGCCCGACAGAACCCGACAGAGCCCAGTAGAGCCCGACAGAGCCCGACAGAGCCCGTCAGGGCCCGACAGGGCCCGACAGGGCCCAGTAGAGCCCGACAGAGCCCGACAAAGCCCGACAGAGCCCGACAGAGCCCAGTAGAGCCCGACAGAGCCCGACAGGGCCCGACAGAGCCCGACAGAGCCCGACAGAGCCCAGTAGAGCCCGACAGAGCCCGTCAGGGCCCGACAGAGCCCAGTAGAGCCCAGTAGAGCCCGACAGAGCCCGACAGAGCCCGACAGAGCCCGACAGGGCCCGACAGGGCCCAGTAGAGCCCGACAGAGCCCGACAGGGCCCAGTAGAGCCCAGTAGAGCCCGACAGAGCCCGACAGGGCCTGACAGGGCCCGACAGAACCCGACAGAGCCCGACAGGGCCCGACAGGGCCCGACAGGGCCCGGTAGGGCCCGACAGGGCCCGGTAGAGCCCGATAGAGCCCGACAGAGCCCGACAGAGCCCGACAGGGCCCGACAGAGCCCGACAGGGCCCGGCAGGGCCCGACAGGGCCCGACAGAGCCCGACAGGGCCCGATAGAGCCCGACAGGGCCCGACAGAGCCCGACAGAGCCCGACAGGGCACGACAGAGCCCGACAGAGCCCGACAGGGCCCGACAGGGCCCAGTAGAGCCCGACAGAGCCCAGTAGAGCCCAGTAGAGCCCGACAGAGCCCGACAGAGCCCGACAGAGCCCGACAGGGCCCGACAGGGCCCAGTAGAGCCCGACAGAGCCCGACAGGGCCCGACAGAGCCCGACAGAGCCCGACAGGGCCCGACAGAGCCCGACAGGGCCCAGTAGAGCCCGACAGAGCCCGACAGAGCCCGACAGAGCCCGACAGAGCCCGACAGAAACCGACAGAGCCCGACAGAGCCCGACAGGGCCCGACAGGGCCCGACAGAGCCCGACAGGGCCCAGTAGAGCCCGACAGAGCCCGACAGAGCCCGACAGAGCCCGACAGAGCCCAGTAGAGCCCGACAGAGCCCGACAGGGCCCGACAGGGCCCGACAGAGCCCAGTAGAGCCCGACAGAGCCCGACAGAGCCCGACAGAGCCCGACAGGGCCCGACAGGGCCCGACAGAGCCCGACAGGGCCCGACAGAGCCCGACAGGGCCCGACAGAGCCCGACAGGTCCCGACAGGTCCCGACAGGGCACGACAGAGCCCGACAGAGCCCGACAGGGCCCGACAGAGCCCGACAGGGCCCGACAGAGCCCGACAGAACCCGACAGAGCCCGACAGAGCCCAGTAGAGCCCAGTAGCGCCCGACAGAGCCCGACAGAGCCCGACAGAGCCCGACAGAGCCCGACAGGGCCCAGTAGAGCCCGACAGAGCCCGACAGAGCCCGACAGAGCCCGACAGGGCCCGACAGGGCCCAGTAGAGCCCGACAGAGCCCGACAGGGCCCGACAGGGCCCGACAGAGCCCAGTAGAGCCCGACAGAGCCCGACAGGGCCCGACAGGGCCCGACAGGGCCCGACAGAGCCCGACAGGGCCCAGTAGAGCCCGACAGAGCCCGACAGAGCCCGACAGAGCCCAGTAGAGCCCGACAGAGCCCGACAGGGCCCGACAGGGCCCGACAGGGCCCGACAGGGCCCAGCAGAGCCCGACAGAGCCCGTCAGGGCCCGACAGGGCCCGACAGTGCCCAGTAGAGCCCGACAGAGCCCGACAAAGCCCGACAGAGCCCGACAGAGCCCAGTAGAGCCCGACAGAGCCCGACAGGGCCCGACAGAGCCCGACAGAGCCCGACAGAGCCCAGTAGAGCCCGACAGAGCCCGACAGAGCCCGACAGAGCCCGACAGGGCCCGACAGGGCCCGACAGGGCCCAGTAGAGCCCGACAGAGCCCGACAGAGCCCGACAGAGCCCGACAGGGCCCGACAGGGCCCAGAAGAGCCCGACAGAGCCCGACAGAGCCCGACAGAACCCGACAGAGCCCGACAGAGCCCGACAGAGCCCGACAGGGCCCAACAGAGCCCGACAGGGCCCGACAGAGCCCGACAGAGCCCAGCAGAGCCCGACAGAGCCCGTCAGGGCCCGACAGGGCCCGACAGGGCCCAGTAGAGCCCGACAGAGCCCGACAAAGCCCGACAGAGCCCGACAGAGCCCAGTAGAGCCCGACAGAGCCCGACAGAGCCCGACAGAGCGCGACAGAGCCCGACAGAGCCCGACAGGGCCCGACACGGCCCAGTAGAGCCCGACAGAGCCCGACAGAGCCCGACAGAGCCCGACAGGGCCCGACAGGGCCCGACAGGGCCTGACAGAGCCCAGTAGAGCCCGACAGAGCCCGACAGAACCCGACAGGGCCCGATAGAGCCCGACAGGGCCCGACAGAGCCCGACAGAGCCCGACAGGGCACGACAGAGCCCGACAGAGCCCGACAGGGCCCGACAGAGCCCGACAGAGCCCGACAGAGCCCGACAGAGCCCGACAGGGCCCGACAGGGCCCAGTAGAGCCCGACAGAGCCCAGTAGAGCCCAGTAGAGCCCGACAGAGCCCGACAGAGCCCGACAGAGCCCGACAGGGCCCAGTAGAGCCCGACAGAGCCCAGTAGAGCCCAGTAGAGCCCGACAGAGCCCGACAGAGCCCGACAGAGCCCGACAGAGCCCGACAGGGCCCGACAGAACCCAGTAGAGCCCGACAGAGCCCGACAGGGCCCGACAGAGCCCGACAGAGCCCGACAGAGCCCGACAGAGCCCGACAGAGCCCGACAGGGCCCAGTAGAGCCCGACAGAGCCCGACAGAGCCCGACAGAGCCCGACAGGGCCCGACAGGGCCCGACAGAGCCCGACAGAGCCCGACAGAGCCCAGTAGAGCCCGACAGAGCCCGTCAGGGCCCGACAGAGCCCGACAGAGCCCGACAGAGCCCAGTAGAGCCCGACAGAGCCCGACAGGGCCCGACAGAGCCCGACAGAGCCCGACAGAGCCCAGTAGAGCCCGACAGAGCCCGTCAGGGCCCGACAGAGCCCAGTAGAGCCCAGTAGAGCCCGACAGAGCCCGACAGAGCCCGACAGAGCCCGACAGGGCCCGACAGAGCCCGACAGAGCCTGACAGGGCCCGACAGGGCCCAGTAGAGCCCGACAGAGCCCGACAGAGCCCGACAGAGCCCGACAGGGCCCGACAGAGCCCGACAGGGCCCGACAGGGCCCGACAGAGCCCAGTAGAGCCCGACAGAGCCCGACAGAGCCCGACAGAGCCCAGTAGAGCCCGACAGAGCCCGACAGAGCCCGACAGGGCCCAGTAGAGCCCGACAGAACCCGACAGAGCCCGACAGAGCCCGACAGGGCCCGACAGGGCCCAGAAGAGCCCGACAGAGCCCGACAGAGCCCGACAGAACCCGAAAGAGCCCGACAGGGCCCGACAGAGCCCGACAGGGCCCGACAGAGCCCGACAGGGCCCAGTAGAGCCCGACAGAGCCCGACAGAGCCCGACAGAACCCGACAGAGCCCGACAGAGACCAGTTGAGCCTGACAGAGCCCGACAGAGCCCGACAGAGCCCGACAGGGCCCGACAGGGCCCAGTAGAGCCCGACAGAGCCCGACAGAGCCCGACAGAGCCCAGTAGAGCCCGACAGAGCCCGACAGGGCCCGACAGGGCCCGACAGGGCCCGACAGAGCCCGACAGAGCCCGACAGGGCCCGACAGAGCCCGACAGGGCCCCATAGGGCCCGACAGGGCCCAGTAGAGCCCGATAGAGCCCGACAGAGCCCGACAGAGCCCGACAGGGCCCGACAGAGCCCGACAGGGCCCGACAGGGCCCGACAGGGCCCGACAGAGCCCGACAGGGCCCGATAGAGCCCGACAGGGCCCGACAGAGCCCGACAGAGCCCGACAGGGCACGACACAGCCCGACAGAGCCCGACAGGGCCCGACAGAGCCCGACAGAGCCCGACAGAGCCCGACAGAGCCCGACAGGGCCCAGTAGAGCCCGACAGAGCCCAGTAGAGCCCAGTAGAGCCCGACAGAGCCCGACAGAGCCCGACAGAGCCCGACAGAGCCCGACAGGGCCCGACAGGGCCCAGTAGAGCCCGACAGAGCCCGACAGGGCCCGACAGAGCCTGACAGAGCCCGACAGGGCCCGACAGAGCCCGACAGAGCCCGACAGGGCCCAGTAGAGCCCGACAGAGCCCGACAGAGCCCGACAGAGCCCGACAGAGCCCGACAGGGCCCGACAGAGCCCGACAGGGCCCGACAGAGCCCGACAGAGCCCGACAGGGCCCGACAGAGCCCGACAGAGCCCGACAGGGCCCAGTAGAGCCCGACAGAGCCCGACAGAGCCCGACAGAGCCCGACAGAGCCCGACAGAGCCCAGTAGAGCCCGACAGAGCCCGACAGAGCCCGACAGGGCCCGACAGGGCCCAGTAGAGCCCGACAGAGCCCGATAGAGCCCGACAGAGCCCAGTAGAGCCCGACAGAGCCCGACAGAGCCCGACAGGGCCCGACAGGGCCCGACAGAGCCCGACAGAGCCCAACAGGGCCCGACAGAGCCCAGTAGAGCCCGACAGAGCCCGACAGAGCCCGACAGAGCCCGACAGGGCCCGACAGGTCCCAGTAGAGCCCGACAGAGCCCGACAGAGCCCGACAGGGCCCAGTAGAGCCCGACAGAGCCCGACAGAGCCCGACAGAGCCCGACAGGGCCCGACAGGGCCCGACAGAGCCCGACAGGGCCCGACAGAGCCCGACAGGGCCCGACAGAGCCCGACAGGTCCCGACAGGTCCCGACAGGGCACGACAGAGCCCGACAGAGCCCGACAGGGCCCGACAGAGCCCGACAGGGCCCGACAGAGCCCGACAGAACCCGACAGAGCCCGACAGAGCCCAGTAGAGCCCAGTAGAGCCCGACAGAGCCCGACAGAGCCCGACAGAGCCCGACAGAGCCCGACAGGGCCCAGTAGAGCCCGACAGAGCCCGACAGAGCCCGACAGAGCCCGACAGGGCCCGACAGGGCCCAGTAGAGCCCGACAGAGCCCGACAGAGCCCAGTAGAGCCCAGTAGAGCCCGACAGAGCCCGACACAGACCGACAGAGCCCGACAGAGCCCGACAGGGCCCGACAGAGCCCGACAGAGCCCGACAGGGCCCGACAGGGCCCAGTAGAGCCCGACAGAGCCCGACAGGGCCCGACAGAGCCCGACAGAGCCGAGAGGGCCCGACAGAGCCCGACAGAGCCCGACAGAGCCCGACAGGGCCCAACAGAGCACGACAGAGCCCGACAGAGCACGACAGAGCACGACAGAGCCCGACAGAGCCCGACAGAGCCCGACAGGGCCCAGTAGAGCCCGACAGAGCCCGACAGGGCCCGACAGGGCCCGACAGAGCCCAGTAGAGCCCGACAGAGCCCGACAGGGCCCGACAGGGCCCGACAGAGCCCGACAGGGCCCAGTAGAGCCCGACAGAGCCCGACAGAGCCCGACAGAGCCCAGTAGAGCCCGACAGAGCCCGACAGGGCCCGACAGGGCCCGACAGGGCCCGACAGAGCCCAACAGGGCCCGACAGGGCCCGACAGGGCCCAGTAGAGCCCGACAGAGCCCGACAGAGCCCGACAGAGCCCGACAGAGCCCGACAGGGCCCGACAGGGCCCAGTAGAGCCCGACAGAGCCCGACAGAGCCCGACAGGGCCCGACAGGGCCCGACAGAGCCCGACAGGGCCCGACAGAGCCCGACAGGGCCCGACAGAGCCCGACAGGTCCCGACAGGTCCCGACAGGGCACGACAGAGCCCGACAGGGCACGACAGGGCCCGACAGAGCCCGACAGAGCCCGACAGAGCCCGACAGAACCCGACAGAGCCCGACAGAGCCCAGTAGAGCCCAGTAGAGCCCGACAGAGCCCGACAGAGCCCGACAAAGCCCGACAGGGCCCGACAGAGCCCGACAGAGCCCGACAGGGCCCGACAGGGCCCAGTAGAGCCCGACAGAGCCCGACAGGGCCCGACAGAGCCCGACAGAGCCGAGAGGGCCCGACAGAGCCCGACAGAGCCCGACAGAGCCCGACAGAGCCCGACAGGGCCCGACAGAGCCCGACAGAGCACGACAGAGCCCGACAGAGCCCGACAGAGCCCGACAGGGCCCAGTAGAGCCCGACAGAGCCCGACAGGGCCCGACAGGGCCCGACAGAGCCCGACAGGGCCCGACAGAGCCCAGTAGAGCCCGACAGATCCCGACACAGCCCGACAGAACCCGACAGAGCCCGACAGGGCCCGACAGGGCCCAGTAGAGCCCGACAGAGCCCGACAGAGCCCGACAGAGCCCGACAGGGCCCGACAGGGCCCAGAAGAGCCCGACAGAGCCCGACAGAGCCCGACAGAGCCCGACAGAGCCCGACAGAGCCCGACAGAGCCCGACAGGGCCCAGTAGAGCCCGACAGAGCCCGACAGAACCCGACAGAGCCCGACAGAGACCAGTTGAGCCCGACAGAGCCCGACAGGGCCCGACAGAGCCCGACAGGGCCCGACAGAGCCCGACAGGTCCCGACAGGTCCCGACAGGGCACGACAGAGCCCGACAGAGCCCGACAGGGCCCAACAGAGCCCGACAGAGCCCGACAGAGCCCGACAGAACCCGACAGAGCCCGACAGAGCCCAGTAGAGCCCAGTAGAGCCCGACAGAGCCCGACAGAGCCCGACAGAGCCCGACAGGGCCCAGTAGAGCCCGACAGAGCCCGACAGAGCCCGACAGAGCCCGACAGGGCCCGACAGGGCCCAGTAGAGCCCGACAGAGCCCGACAGAGCCCAGTAGAGCCCAGTAGAGCCCGACAGAGCCCGACAGGGCCCGACAGAGCCCGACAGAGCACGACAGAGCCCGACAGAGCCCGACAGAGCCCGACAGAACCCGACAGGGCCCAGTAGAGCCCGACAGAGCCCGACAGGGCCCGACAGGGCCCGACAGAGCCCAGTAGAGCCCGACAGAGCCCGACAGGGCCCGACAGGGCCCGACAGAGCCCGACAGGGCCCAGTAGAGCCCGACAGAGCCCGACAGAGCCCGACAGAGCCCAGTAGAGCCCGACAGAGCCCGACAGGGCCCGACAGGGCCCGACAGAGCCCGACAGAGCCCAACAGGGCCCGACAGGGCCCGACAGAGCCCAGTAGAGCCCGACAGAGCCCGACAGAGCCCGACAGAGCCCGACAGGGCCCGACAGGGCCCGACAGGGCCCAGTAGAGCCCGACAGAGCCCGACAGAGCCCGACAGAGCCCGACAGGGCCCGACAGGGCCCGACAGGGCCCGACAGGGCCCGACAGAGCCCGACAGGTCCCGACAGGTCCCGACAGGGCACGACAGAGCCCGACAGAGCCCGACAGGGCCCGACAGAGCCCGACAGAGCCCGACAGAGCCCGACAGAGCCCGACAGAACCCGACAGAGCCCGACAGAGCCCAGTAGAGCCCAGTAGAGGCCGACAGAGCCCGACAGAGCCCGACAGAGCCCGACAGAGCCCGACAGGGCCCAGTAGAGCCCGACAGAGCCCGACAGAGCCCGACAGAGCCCGACAGGGCCCGACAGGGCCCAGTAGAGCCCGACAGAGCCCGACAGAGCCCAGTAGAGCCCAGTAGAGCCCGACAGAGCCCGACAGAGCCCGACAGAGCCCGACAGGGCCCGACAGAGCCCGACAGAGCCCGACAGGGCCCAGTAGAGCCCGACAGAGCCCGACAGGGCCCGACAGAGCCCGACAGAGCCGAGAGGGCCCGACAGAGCCCGACAGAGCCCGACAGAGCCCGACAGAGCCCGACAGGGCCCGACAGAGCACGACAGAGCCCGACAGAGCACGACAGAGCCCGACAGAGCCCGACAGAGCCCGACAGAACTTGACAGGGCCCAGTTGAGCCCGACAGAGCCCGACAGGGCCCGACAGGGCCCGACAGAGCCCAGTAGAGCCCGACAGAGCCCGACAGAGCCCGACAGGGCCCGACAGGGCACGACAGAGCCCGACAGGGCCCGACAGGGCCCAGTAGAGCCCGACAGAGCCCGACAGGGCCCGACAGAGCCCAGTAGAGCCCGACAGGGCCCGACAGAGCCCGACAGGGCCCGACAGGGCACGACAGAGCCCGACAGGGCCCGACAGGGCCCAGTAGAGCCCGACAGAGCCCGACAGAGCCCGACAGAGCCCGACAGGGCCCGACAGGGCCCAGTAGAGCCCGACAGAGCCCGACAGAGCCCGACCGAGCCCAGAAGAGCCCAGTAGAGCCCGACAGAGCCCGACACAGCCCGACAGAGCCCGACAGAGCCCGACAGGGCCCGACAGAGCCCGACAGAGCCCGACAGAGCCCGACAGGGCCCGACAGAGCCCGACAGAGCCCGACAGAGCCCGACAGGGCCCAGTAGAGCCCGACAGAGCCCGACAGAGCCCGACAGAGCCCGACAGGGACCGACAGAGCCCGACAGAGCCCAGTAGAGCCCGACAGAGCCCGACAGAGCCCGACAGAGCCTGACAGAGCCCGACAGGGCCCGACAGGGCCCGACAGAGGCCGACAGGGCCCGACAGAGTCCGACAGGGCCCAGTAGAGCCCGACAGAGCCCGACAAAGCCCGACAGAGCCCGACAGAGCCCAGTAGAGCTCGACAGAGCTCGACAGGGCCCGACAGAGCCCGACAGAGCCCAGTAGAGCCCGACAGAGCCCGTCAGGGCCCGACAGGGCCCAGGAGAGCCCGACAGAGCCCGACAGAGCCCAGTAGAGCCCAGTAGAGCCCGACAGAGCCCGACAGAGCCCGACAGAGCCCGACAGGGCCCAGTAGAGCCCAGTAGAGACCGACAGAGCCCAGTAGAGCCCGACAGAGCCCGACAGAGCCCGACAGGGCCCGACAGGGCCCGACAGGGCCCGACAGAGCCCGACAGAGCCCGACAGGGCCCGACAGAGCCTGACAGAGCCCGACAGGGCCCAGTAGAGCCCGACAGAGCCCGACAGAGCCCGACAGAGTCCGACAGAGCCCAGTATATCCCGACAGAGCCCGAGAGAGCCCGACAGGGCCCGACAGAGCCCGACAGAGCCCGACAGGGCCCGACAGAGCTAGACAGAGCCCGACAGGGCCCAGTAGAGCCCGACAGAGCCCGACAGAGCCCGACAGGGCCCGACAGGGCCCGACAGGGCCCGACAGAGCCCAGTAGAGCCCGACAGAGCCCGACAGAGCCCGACAGAGCCCGACAGGGCCCGACAGGGCCCAGTAGAGCCCGAAAGAGCCTGACAGAGCCCGACAGAGCCCGACAGGGTCCGACAGAGCCCGACAGAGCCCGACAGAGCCCGACAAGGCCCGACAGGGCCAGTAGAGCCCGACAGAGCCCGACAGAACCCGTCAGAGCCCGACAGAGCCCGACAGAGCCCGACAGAGTCCGACAGGGCCCAGTAGAGCCCGACAGAGCCTGACAGAGCCCGACAGGGCCCGACAGAGCCCGACAGAGCCCGACAGGGCCCGACAGGGCCCAGTAGAGCCCGACAGAGCCGAGAGGACCCGACAGAGCCCGACAGAGCCCGACAGAGCCCGACAGAGCCCGACAGAGCCCGACAGGGCCCAGTAGAGCCCGACAGAGCCCGACAGAGCCCGACAGAGCCCGACAGGGCCCGACAGGGCCCGACAGAGCCCGACAGCGCCCGACAGGGCCCAGTAGAGCCCGACAGAGCCCGACAGAGCCCGACAGGGCCCGACAGAGCCCGACAGAGTCCGACAGGGCCCAGTAGAGCCCGACAGAGCCCGACAGGGCCCGACAGAGCCCGACAGATCCCGACAGAGCCCGACAGGGCCCAGTAGAGCCCGACAGAGCCCGACAGAGCCCGACAGAGCCCGACAGGGCCCAACAGAGCCCGACAGAGCCCGACAGAGCCCGACAGGGCCCGACAGAGCCCGACAGAGCCCGACAGGGCCCAGTAGAGCCCGACAGAGCCCAGTAGAGCCCGACAGAGCCCGACAGAGCCTGACAGGGCCCGACAGGGCCCGACAGGGCCCGACAGGTCCCGACAGAGCCCGACAGGGCCCAGTAGAGCCCGACAGAGCCCGACAGAGCCCGACAGAGCCCAGTAGAGCCCGACAGAGCCCGACAGAGCCCGACAGAGCCCAGTAGAGCCCGACAGAGCCCGACAGGGCCCGACAGGGCCCGACAGGGCCCAGTAGAGCCCGACAGAGCCCGACAGAGCCCAGTAGAGCCCAGTAGAGCCCGACAGAGCCCGACAGAGCCCGACAGGGCCCGACAGAGCCCGACAGAGCCCGACAGAGCCCGACAGGGCCCAGTAGAGCCCGAAAGAGCCCGACAGAGCCCAGTAGAGCCCAGTAGAGCCCGACAGGGCCCGACAGGGCCCAGTAGAGCCCGACAGAGCCCGACAGAGCCTGACAGAGCCCGACAGGGCCCGACAGGGCCCGACAGAGCCCGACAGAGCCCGACAGGGCCCAGTAGAGCCCGACAGAGCCCGACAGAGCCCGACAGAGCCCGACAGGGCCCAGTAGAGCCCGACAGAGCCCGACAGAGCCCGACAGAGCCCGACAGGGCCCGACAGGGCCCGACAGAGCCCGACAGGGCCCGACAGGGCCCGACAGGGCCCGACAGAGCCCGACAGGGCCCGATAGAGCCCGACAGGGCCCGACAGAGCCCGACAGGGCCCAGTAGAGCCCGACAGAACCCAGTAGAGCCCAGTAGAGCCCGACAGAGCCCGACAGAGCGCGACACAGCCCGACAGGGCCCGACAGGGCCCGACAGGGCCCGACAGGGCCCAGTAGAGCCCGACAGAGCCCGACAGGGCCCGACAGAGCCCGACAGAGCCCGACAGGGTCCGACAGAGCCCGACAGAGCCCGACAGGGCCCCACAGAGCCCGACAGAGCCCGACAGGGCCCAGTAGAGCCCGACAGAGCCCGACAGAGCCCGACAGAGCCCGACAGGGCCCGACAGAGCCCGACAGGGCCCGACAGGGCCCGACAGAGCCCGACAGGGCCCGACAGAGCCCGACAGGGCCCGACAGAGCCCGACAGAGCCCGACAGAGCCCGACAGGGCCCCACAGAGCCCGACAGAGCCCGACAGAGCCCGACAGAGCCCGACAGGGCCCGACAGGGCCCAGTAGAGCCCGACAGAGCCCGACAGGGCCCAGTAGAGCCCGACAGAGCCCAACAGAGCCCAGTAGAGCCCAGTAGAGCCCGACAGAGCCCGACAGAGCCCGACAGAGCCCGAAAGGTCCCGACAGGGCCCGACAGGGCCCAGTAGAGCCCGAAAGAGCCCGATAGAGCCCAGTAGAGCCCAGTAGAGCCCGACAGGGCCCGACAGGGCCCGACAGAGCCCGACAGAGCCTGACAGAGCCCGACAGGGCCCGACAGGGCCCGACAGAGCCCGACAGAGCCCGACAGGGCCCAGTAGAGCCCGACAGAGCCCGACAGAGCCCGACAGAGCCCGACAGAGCCCGACAGGGCCCAGTAGAGCCCGACAGAGCCCAACAGAGCCCGACAGAGCCCGACAGGACCCAACAGGGCCCGACAGAGCCCGACAGAGCCCGACAGGGCCCGACAGAGCCCGACAGGGCCCGACAGGGCCCAGTAGAGCCCGATAGAGCCCGACAGAGCCCGACAGAGCCCGACAGGGCCCGACAGAGCCCGACAGAGCCCGACAGGGCCCGACAGGGCCCGACAGAGCCCGACAGGGCCCGATAGAGCCCGACAGGGCCCGACAGAGCCCGACAGAGACCGACAGGGCACGACAGAGCCCGACAGAGCCCGACAGGGCCCGACAGAGCCCGACAGGGCCCGACAGAGCCCGACAGAGCCCGACAGGGCCCGACAGGGCCCGACAGGGCCCAGTAGAGCCCGACAGAGCCCAGTAGAGCCCAGTAGAGCCCGACAGAGCCCGACAGAGCCCGACAGAGCCCGACAGGGCCCGACAGGGCCCGATAGGGCCCAGTAGAGCCCGACAGAGCCCAACAGGGCCCGACAGAGCCCGACAGAGCCCGACAGGGCCCGACAGAGCCCGACAGAGCCCGACAGGGCCCAGTAGAGCCCGACAGAGCCCGACAGAGCCCGACAGAGCCCGACAGAGCACGACAGGGCCCGACAGAGCCCGACAGGGCCCGACAGGGCCCGACAGAGCCCGACAGGGCCCGACAGGGCCCGACAGAGCCCGACAGGGCCCGACAGGGCACGACAGAGCCCGACAGGGCCCGACAGGGCCCAGTAGAGCCCGACAGAGCCCGACAGAGCCCGACAGAGCCCGACAGGGCCCGACAGGGCCCAGTAGAGCCCGACAGAGCCCGACAGAGCCCGACCGAGCCCAGAAGAGCCCAGTAGAGCCCGACAGAGCCCGACACAGCCCGACAGAGCCCGACAGAGCCCGACAGGGCCCGACAGAGCCCGACAGAGCCCGACAGAGCCCGACAGGGCCCGACAGAGCCCGACAGAGCCCGACAGGGCCCAGTAGAGCCCGACAGAGCCCGACAGAGCCCGACAGAGCCCGACAGGGACCGACAGAGCCCGACAGAGCCCAGTAGAGCCCGACAGAGCCCGACAGAGCCCGACAGAGCCTGACAGAGCCCGACAGGGCCCGACAGGGCCCGACAGAGGCCGACAGGGCCCGACAGAGTCCGACAGGGCCCAGTAGAGCCCGACAGAGCCCGACAAAGCCCGACAGAGCCCGACAGAGCCCAGTAGAGCCCGACAGAGCCCGACAGGGCCCGACAGAGCCCGACAGATCCCAGTAGAGCCCGACAGAGCCCGTCAGGGCCCGACAGGGCGCAGGAGAGCCCGACAGAGCCCGACAGAGCCCAGTAGAGCACAGTAGAGCCCGACAGAGCCCGACAGAGCCCGACAGAGCCCGACAGGGCCCAGTAGAGCCCAGTAGAGACCGACAGAGCCCAGTAGAGCCCGACAGAGCCCGACAGAGCCCGACAGGGCCCGACAGGGCCCGACAGGGCCCGACAGAGCCCGACAGAGCCCGACAGGGCCCGACAGAGCCTGACAGAGCCCGACAGGGCCCAGTAGAGCCCGACAGAGCCCGACAGAGCCCGACAGAGTCCGACAGAGCCCAGTAGAGCCCGACAGAGCCCGAGAGAGCCCGACAGGGCCCGACAGAGCCCGACAGGGCCCGACAGGGCCCGACAGAGCTAGACAGAGCCCGACAGGGCCCAGTAGAGCCCGACAGAGCCCGACAGAGCCCGACAGGGCCCGACAGGGCCCGACAGGGCCCGACAGAGCCCAGTAGAGCCCGACAGAGCCCGACAGAGCCCGACAGGGCCCGACAGGGCCCAGTAGAGCCCGACAGAGCCTGACAGAGCCCGACAGAGCCCGACAGAGCCCGACAGAGCCCGACAAGGCCCGACAGGGCCAGTAGAGCCCGACAGAGCCCGACAGAGCCCGACAGAACCCGTCAGAGCCCGACAGAGCCCGACAGAGCCCGACAGAGTCCGACTGGGCCCAGTAGAGCCCGACAAAGCCCGACAGAGCCCGACAGGGCCCGACAGAGCCCGACAGAGCCCGACAGGGCCCGACAGGGCCCAGTAGAGCCCGACAGAGCCGAGAGGGCCCGACAGAGCCCGACAGAGCCCGACAGAGCCCGACAGAGCCCGACAGGGCCCAGTAGAGCCCGACAGAGCCCGACAGAGCCCGACAGAGCCCGACAGGGCCCGACAGGGCCCGACAGAGCCCGACAGAGCCCGACAGCGCCCGACAGGGCCCAGTAGAGCCCGACAGAGCCCGACAGAGCCCGACAGGGCCCGACAGAGCCCGACAGGGCCCGACAGAGCCCGACAGAGTCCGACAGGGCCCAGTAGAGCCCGACAGAGCCCGACAGGGCCCGACAGAGCCCGACAGATCCCGACAGAGCCCGACAGGGCCCAGTAGAGCCCGACAGAGCCCGACAGAGCCCGACAGAGCCCGACAGGGCCCGACAGAGCCCGAAAGAGCCCGACAGAGCCCGACAGGGCCCGACAGAGCCCGACAGAGCCCGACAGGGACCAGTAGAGCCCGACAGAGCCCAGTAGAGCCCGACAGGGCCCGACAGAGCCCGACAGGGCCCGACAGGGCCCGACAGAGCTAGACAGAGCCCGACAGGGCCCAGTAGAGCCCGACAGAGCCCGACAGAGCCCGACAGGGCCCGACAGGGCCCGACAGGGCCCGACAGAGCCCAGTAGAGCCCGACAGAGCCCGACAGAGCCCGACAGGGCCCGACAGGGCCCAGTAGAGCCCGACAGAGCCTGACAGAGCCCGACAGAGCCCGACAGGGTCCGACAGAGCCCGACAGAGCCCGACAGAGCCCGACAAGGCCCGACAGGGCCAGTAGAGCCCGACAGAGCCCGACAGAGCCCGACAGAACCCGTCAGAGCCCGACAGAGCCCGACAGAGCCCGACAGAGTCCGACAGGGCCCAGTAGAGCCCGACAGAGCCCGACAGAGCCCGACAGGGCCCGACAGAGCCCGACAGAGCCCGACAGGGCCCGACAGGGCCCAGTAGAGCCCGACAGAGCCGAGAGGGCCCGACAGAGCCCGACAGAGCCCGACAGAGCCCGACAGAGCCCGACAGGGCCCAGTAGAGCCCGACAGAGCCCGACAGAGCCCGACAGAGCCCGACAGGGCCCGACAGGTCCCGACAGAGCCCGACAGAGACCGACAGCGCCCGACAGGGCCCAGTAGAGCCCGACAGAGCCCGACAGAGCCCGACAGGGCCCGACAGAGCCCGACAGGGCCCGACAGAGCCCGACAGAGTCCGACAGGGCCCAGTAGAGCCCGACAGAGCCCGACAGGGCCCGACAGAGCCCGACAGATCCCGACAGAGCCCGACAGGGCCCAGTAGAGCCCGACAGAGCCCGACAGAGCCCGACAGAGCCCGACAGGGCCCGACAGAGCCCGACAGAGCCCGACAGAGCCCGACAGGGCCCGACAGAGCCCGACAGAGCCCGACAGGGCCCAGTAGTGCCCGACAGAGCCCAGTAGAGCCCGACAGAGCCCGACAGAGCCCGACAGGGCCCGACAGGGCCCGACAGGGCCCGACAGAGCCCGACAGAGCCCGACAGAGCCCAGTAGAGCCCGACAGAGCCCGACAGAGCCCGACAGAGCCCAGTAGAGCCCGACAGAGCCCGACAGGGCCCGACAGGGCCCGACAGGGCCCAGTAGAGCCCGACAGAGCCCGACAGAGCCCAGTAGAGCCCAGTAGAGCCCGACAGAGCCCGACAGAGCCCGACAGGGCCCGACAGAGCCCGACAGAGCCCGACAGGGCCCGACAGGGCCCAGTAGAGCCCGAAAGAGCCCGACAGAGCCCAGTAGAGCCCAGTAGAGCCCGACAGGGCCCGACAGGGCCCAGTAGAGCCCGACAGAGCCCGACAGAGCCTGACAGAGCCCGACAGGGCCCGACAGGGCCCGACAGAGCCCGACAGAGCCCGACAGGGCCCAGTAGAGCCCGACAGAGCCCGACAGAGGCCGACAGAGCCCGACAGGGCCCAGTAGAGCCCGACAGAGCCCGACAGAGCCCGACAGAGCCCGACAGGGCCCGACAGGGCCCGACAGAGCCCGACAGGGCCCGACAGGGCCCGACAGGGCCCGACAGAGCCCGACAGGGCCCGACAGAGCCCGACAGGGCCCGACAGAGCCCGACAGGGCCCAGTAGAGCCCGACAGAACCCAGTAGAGCCCATTAGAGCCCGACAGAGCCCGACAGAGCGCGACACAGCCCGACAGGGCCCGACAGGGCCCGACAGGGCCCTACAGGGCCCAGTAGAGCCCGACAGAGCCCGACAGGGCCCGACAGAGCCCGACAGAGCCCGACAGGGCCCGACAGAGCCCGACAGAGCCCGACAGGGCCCGACAGAGCCCAGTAGAGCCCGACAGGGCCCGACAGAGCCCGACAGAGCCCGACAGGGCCCGACAGAGCCCAGTAGAGCCCGACAGAGCCCGAGAGAGCCCGACAGGGCCCGACAGAGCCCGACAGGGCCCGACAGGGCCCGACAGAGCTAGACAGAGCCCGACAGGGCCCAGTAGAGCCCGACAGAGCCCGACAGAGCCCGACAGGGCCCGACAGGGCCCGACAGGGCCCGACAGAGCAAAGTAGAGCCCGACAGAGCCCGACAGAGCCCGACAGAGCCCGACAGGGCCCGACAGGGCCCAGTAGAGCCCGACAGAGCCTGACAGAGCCCGACAGAGCCCGACAGGGTCCGACAGAGCCCGACAGAGCCCGACAGAGCCCGACAAGGCCCGACAGGGCCAGTAGAGCCCGACAGAGCCCGACAGAGCCCGACAGAACCCGTCAGAGCCCGACAGAGCCCGACAGAGCCCGACAGGGCCCAGTAGAGCCCGACAGAGCCCGACAGAGCCCGACAGGGCCCGACAGAGCCCGACAGAGCCCGACAGGGCCCGACAGGGCCCAGTAGAGCCCGACAGAGCCGAGAGGGCCCGACAGAGCCCGACAGAGCCCGACAGAGCCCGACAGAGCCCGACAGAGCCCGACAGGGCCCAGTAGAGCCCGACAGAGCCCAGTAGAGCCCGACAGAGCCCGACAGAGCCCGACAGGGCCCGACAGAGCCCGACAGGGCCCGACAGGGCCCGACAGAGCCCGACAGGGCCCGACAGAGCCCGACAGGGCCCAGTAGAGCCCGACAGAGCCCGACAGAGCCCGACAGAGCCCAGTAGAGCCCGACAGAGCCCGACAGGGCCCGACAGGGCCCGACAGGGCCCAGTAGAGCCCGACAGAGCCCGACAGAGCCCAGTAGAGCCCAGTAGAGCCCGACAGGGCCCGACAGAGCCCGACAGGGCCCGACAGAGCCCGACAGGGCCCGACAGAGCCCGACAGAGCCCGACAGAGCCCGACAGGGCCCCACAGAGCCCGACAGAGCCCGACAGAGCCCGACAGAGCCCGACAGGGCCCGACAGGGCCCAGTAGAGCCCGACAGAGCCCGACAGGGCCCAGTAGAGCCCGACAGAGCCCAACAGAGCCCAGTAGAGCCCAGTAGAGCCCGACAGAGCCCGACAGAGCCCGACAGAGCCCGAAAGGTCCCGACAGGGCCCGACAGGGCCCAGTAGAGCCCGAAAGAGCCCGATAGAGCCCAGTAGAGCCCAGTAGAGCCCGACAGGGCCCGACAGGGCCCGACAGAGCCCGACAGAGCCTGACAGAGCCCGACAGGGCCCGACAGGGCCCGACAGAGCCCGACAGAGCCCGACAGGGCCCAGTAGAGCCCGACAGAGCCCGACAGAGCCCGACAGAGCCCGACAGAGCCCGACAGGGCCCAGTAGAGCCCGACAGAGCCCAACAGAGCCCGACAGAGCCCGACAGGACCCAACAGGGCCCGACAGAGCCCGACAGAGCCCGACAGGGCCCGACAGAGCCCGACAGGGCCCGACAGGGCCCAGTAGAGCCCGATAGAGCCCGACAGAGCCCGACAGAGCCCGACAGGGCCCGACAGAGCCCGACAGAGCCCGACAGGGCCCGACAGGGCCCGACAGAGCCCGACAGGGCCCGATAGAGCCCGACAGGGCCCGACAGAGCCCGACAGAGACCGACAGGGCACGACAGAGCCCGACAGAGCCCGACAGGGCCCGACAGAGCCCGACAGAGCCCGACAGGGCCCGACAGGGCCCGACAGGGCCCAGTAGAGCCCGACAGAGCCCAGTAGAGCCCAGTAGAGCCCGACAGAGCCCGACAGAGCCCGACAGAGCCCGACAGGGCCCGACAGGGCCCGATAGGGCCCAGTAGAGCCCGACAGAGCCCGACAGGGCCCGACAGAGCCCGACAGAGCCCGACAGGGCCCGACAGAGCCCGACAGAGCCCGACAGGGCCCAGTAGAGCCCGACAGAGCCCGACAGAGCCCGACAGAGCCCGACAGAGCACGACAGGGCCCGACAGAGCCCGACAGGGCCCGACAGGGCCCGACAGAGCCCGACAGGGCCCGACAGGGCCCGACAGAGCCCGACAGGGCCCGACAGGGCACGACAGAGCCCGACAGGGCCCGACAGGGCCCAGTAGAGCCCGACAGAGCCCGACAGAGCCCGACAGAGCCCGACAGGGCCCGACAGGGCCCAGTAGAGCCCGACAGAGCCCGACAGAGCCCGACCGAGCCCAGAAGAGCCCAGTAGAGCCCGACAGAGCCCGACACAGCCCGACAGAGCCCGACAGAGCCCGACAGGGCCCGACAGAGCCCGACAGAGCCCGACAGAGCCCGACAGGGCCCGACAGAGCCCGACAGAGCCCGACAGGGCCCAGTAGAGCCCGACAGAGCCCGACAGAGCCCGACAGAGCCCGACAGGGACCGACAGAGCCCGACAGAGCCCAGTAGAGCCCGACAGAGCCCGACAGAGCCCGACAGAGCCTGACAGAGCCCGACAGGGCCCGACAGGGCCCGACAGAGGCCGACAGGGCCCGACAGAGTCCGACAGGGCCCAGTAGAGCCCGACAGAGCCCGACAAAGCCCGACAGAGCCCGACAGAGCCCAGTAGAGCCCGACAGAGCCCGACAGGGCCCGACAGAGCCCGACAGATCCCAGTAGAGCCCGACAGAGCCCGTCAGGGCCCGACAGGGCGCAGGAGAGCCCGACAGAGCCCGACAGAGCCCAGTAGAGCACAGTAGAGCCCGACAGAGCCCGACAGAGCCCGACAGAGCCCGACAGGGCCCAGTAGAGCCCAGTAGAGACCGACAGAGCCCAGTAGAGCCCGACAGAGCCCGACAGAGCCCGACAGGGCCCGACAGGGCCCGACAGGGCCCGGCAGAGCCCGACAGAGCCCGACAGGGCCCGACAGAGCCTGACAGAGCCCGACAGGGCCCAGTAGAGCCCGACAGAGCCCGACAGAGCCCGACAGAGTCCGACAGAGCCCAGTAGAGCCCGACAGAGCCCGAGAGAGCCCGACAGGGCCCGACAGAGCCCGACAGGGCCCGACAGGGCCCGACAGAGCTAGACAGAGCCCGACAGGGCCCAGTAGAGCCCGACAGAGCCCGACAGAGCCCGACAGGGCCCGACAGGGCCCGACAGGGCCCGACAGAGCCCAGTAGAGCCCGACAGAGCCCGACAGAGCCCGACAGGGCCCGATAGGGCCCAGTAGAGCCCGACAGAGCCTGACAGAGCCCGACAGAGCCCGACAGAGCCCGACAGAGCCCGACAAGGCCCGACAGGGCCAGTAGAGCCCGACAGAGCCCGACAGAGCCCGACAGAACCCGTCAGAGCCCGACAGAGCCCGACAGAGCCCGACAGAGTCCGACAGGGCCCAGTAGAGCCCGACAAAGCCCGACAGAGCCCGACAGGGCCCGACAGAGCCCGACAGAGCCCGACAGGGCCCGACAGGGCCCAGTAGAGCCCGACAGAGCCGAGAGGGCCCGACAGAGCCCGACAGAGCCCGACAGAGCCCGACAGAGCCCGACAGGGCCCAGTAGAGCCCGACAGAGCCCGACAGAGCCCGACAGAGCCCGACAGGGCCCGACAGGGCCCGACAGAGCCCGACAGAGCCCGACAGCGCCCGACAGGGCCCAGTAGAGCCCGACAGAGCCCGACAGAGCCCGACAGGGCCCGACAGAGCCCGACAGGGCCCGACAGAGCCCGACAGAGTCCGACAGGGCCCAGTAGAGCCCGACAGAGCCCGACAGGGCCCGACAGAGCCCGACAGATCCCGACAGAGCCCGACAGGGCCCAGTAGAGCCCGACAGAGCCCGACAGAGCCCGACAGAGCCCGACAGGGCCCGACAGAGCCCGAAAGAGCCCGACAGAGCCCGACAGGGCCCGACAGAGCCCGACAGAGCCCGACAGGGACCAGTAGAGCCCGACAGAGCCCAGTAGAGCCCGACAGGGCCCGACAGAGCCCGACAGGGCCCGACAGGGCCCGACAGAGCTAGACAGAGCCCGACAGGGCCCAGTAGAGCCCGACAGAGCCCGACAGAGCCCGACAGGGCCCGACAGGGCCCGACAGGGCCCGACAGAGCCCAGTAGAGCCCGACAGAGCCCGACAGAGCCCGACAGGGCCCGACAGGGCCCAGTAGAGCCCGACAGAGCCTGACAGAGCCCGACAGAGCCCGACAGGGTCCGACAGAGCCCGACAGAGCCCGACAGAGCCCGACAAGGCCCGACAGGGCCAGTAGAGCCCGACAGAGCCCGACAGAGCCCGACAGAACCCGTCAGAGCCCGACAGAGCCCGACAGAGCCCGACAGAGTCCGACAGGGCCCAGTAGAGCCCGACAGAGCCCGACAGAGCCCGACAGGGCCCGACAGAGCCC
The DNA here is from genome assembly GCF_036013445.1 of Caloenas nicobarica. NCBI lineage: Eukaryota > Metazoa > Chordata > Aves > Columbiformes > Columbidae > Caloenas > Caloenas nicobarica. The sequence goes on from NW_027017207.1 coordinate 110,134, forward strand.
GACAGAGCCCGACAGGGCCCGACAGGGCCCAGTAGAGCCCGACAGAGCCGAGAGGGCCCGACAGAGCCCGACAGAGCCCGACAGAGCCCGACAGAGCCCGACAGGGCCCAGTAGAGCCCGACAGAGCCCGACAGAGCCCGACAGAGCCCGACAGGGCCCGACAGGTCCCGACAGAGCCCGACAGAGACCGACAGCGCCCGACAGGGCCCAGTAGAGCCCGACAGAGCCCGACAGAGCCCGACAGGGCCCGACAGAGCCCGACAGGGCCCGACAGAGCCCGACAGAGTCCGACAGGGCCCAGTAGAGCCCGACAGAGCCCGACAGGGCCCGACAGAGCCCGACAGATCCCGACAGAGCCCGACAGGGCCCAGTAGAGCCCGACAGAGCCCGACAGAGCCCGACAGAGCCCGACAGGGCCCGACAGAGCCCGACAGAGCCCGACAGAGCCCGACAGGGCCCGACAGAGCCCGACAGAGCCCGACAGGGCCCAGTAGAGCCCGACAGAGCCCAGTAGAGCCCGACAGAGCCCGACAGATCCCGACAGGGCCCGACAGGGCCCGACAGGGCCCGACAGGGCCCGACAGAGCCCGACAGGGCCCGACAGAGCCCGACAGGGCCCAGTAGAGCCCGACAGAGCCCGACAGAGCCCGACAGAGCCCGACAGAGCCCAGTAGAGCCCGACAGAGCCCGACAGAGCCCGACAGAGCCCAGTAGAGCCCGACAGAGCCCGACAGGGCCCGACAGGGCCCGACAGGGCCCAGTAGAGCCCGACAGAGCCCGACAGAGCCCAGTAGAGCCCAGTAGAGCCCGACAGAGCCCGACAGAGCCCGACAGGGCCCGACAGAGCCCGACAGAGCCCGACAGGGCCCGACAGGGCCCAGTAGAGCCCGAAAGAGCCCGACAGAGCCCAGTAGAGCCCAGTAGAGCCCGACAGGGCCCGACAGGGCCCAGTAGAGCCCGACAGAGCCCGACAGAGCCTGACAGAGCCCGACAGGGCCCGACAGGGCCCGACAGAGCCCGACAGAGCCCGACAGGGCCCAGTAGAGCCCGACAGAGCCCGACAGAGCCCGACAGAGCCCGACAGGGCCCAGTAGAGCCCGACAGAGCCCGACAGAGCCCGACAGAGCCCGACAGGGCCCGACAGGGCCCGACAGAGCCCGACAGGGCCCGACAGGGCCCGACAGGGCCCGACAGAGCCCGACAGGGCCCGATAGAGCCCGACAGGGCCCGACAGAGCCCGACAGGGCCCGACAGAGCCCGACAGGGCCCAGTAGAGCCCGACAGAACCCAGTAGAGCCCATTAGAGCCCGACAGAGCCCGACAGAGCGCGACACAGCCCGACAGGGCCCGACAGGGCCCGACAGGGCCCTACAGGGCCCAGTAGAGCCCGACAGAGCCCGACAGGGCCCGACAGAGCCCGACAGAGCCCGACAGGGCCCGACAGAGCCCGACAGAGCCCGACAGGGCCCAGTAGAGCCCGACAGAGCCCGACAGAGCCCGACAGAGCCCGACAGGGCCCGACAGGGCCCGACAGGGCCCGACAGAGCCCGACAGAGCCCCACAGAGCCCGACAGAGCCCGACAGGGCCCAGTAGAGCCCGACAGAGCCCAGTAGAGCCCAGTAGAGCCCGACAGAGCCCGACAGAGCCCGACAGAGCCCGAGAGGGCCCGACAGGGCCCAGTAGAGCCCGACAGAGCCCGACAGAGCCCGACAGGGCCCGACAGAGCTAGACAGAGCCCGACAGGGCCCAGTAGAGCCCGACAGAGCCCGACAGAGCCCGACAGGGCCCGACAGGGCCCGACAGGGCCCGACAGAGCCCAGTAGAGCCCGACAGAGCCCGACAGAGCCCGACAGGGCCCGACAGGGCCCAGTAGAGCCCGACAGAGCCTGACAGAGCCCGACAGAGCCCGACAGAGCCCGACAGAGCCCGACAAGGCCCGACAGGGCCAGTAGAGCCCGACAGAGCCCGACAGAGCCCGACAGAACCCGTCAGAGCCCGACAGAGCCCGACAGAGCCCGACAGAGTCCGACAGGGCCCAGTAGAGCCCGACAAAGCCCGACAGAGCCCGACAGGGCCCGACAGAGCCCGACAGAGCCCGACAGGGCCCGACAGGGCCCAGTAGAGCCCGACAGAGCCGAGAGGGCCCGACAGAGCCCGACAGAGCCCGACAGAGCCCGACAGAGCCCGACAGGGCCCAGTAGAGCCCGACAGAGCCCGACAGAGCCCGACAGAGCCCGACAGGGCCCGACAGGGCCCGACAGAGCCCGACAGAGCCCGACAGCGCCCGACAGGGCCCAGTAGAGCCCGACAGAGCCCGACAGAGCCCGACAGGGCCCGACAGAGCCCGACAGGGCCCGACAGAGCCCGACAGAGTCCGACAGGGCCCAGTAGAGCCCGACAGAGCCCGACAGGGCCCGACAGAGCCCGACAGATCCCGACAGAGCCCGACAGGGCCCAGTAGAGCCCGACAGAGCCCGACAGAGCCCGACAGAGCCCGACAGGGCCCGACAGAGCCCGAAAGAGCCCGACAGAGCCCGACAGGGCCCGACAGAGCCCGACAGAGCCCGACAGGGACCAGTAGAGCCCGACAGAGCCCAGTAGAGCCCGACAGGGCCCGACAGAGCCCGACAGGGCCCGACAGGGCCCGACAGAGCTAGACAGAGCCCGACAGGGCCCAGTAGAGCCCGACAGAGCCCGACAGAGCCCGACAGGGCCCGACAGGGCCCGACAGGGCCCGACAGAGCCCAGTAGAGCCCGACAGAGCCCGACAGAGCCCGACAGGGCCCGACAGGGCCCAGTAGAGCCCGACAGAGCCTGACAGAGCCCGACAGAGCCCGACAGGGTCCGACAGAGCCCGACAGAGCCCGACAGAGCCCGACAAGGCCCGACAGGGCCAGTAGAGCCCGACAGAGCCCGACAGAGCCCGACAGAACCCGTCAGAGCCCGACAGAGCCCGACAGAGCCCGACAGAGTCCGACAGGGCCCAGTAGAGCCCGACAGAGCCCGACAGAGCCCGACAGGGCCCGACAGAGCCCGACAGAGCCCGACAGGGCCCGACAGGGCCCAGTAGAGCCCGACAGAGCCGAGAGGGCCCGACAGAGCCCGACAGAGCCCGACAGAGCCCGACAGAGCCCGACAGGGCCCAGTAGAGCCCGACAGAGCCCGACAGAGCCCGACAGAGCCCGACAGGGCCCGACAGGTCCCGACAGAGCCCGACAGAGACCGACAGCGCCCGACAGGGCCCAGTAGAGCCCGACAGAGCCCGACAGAGCCCGACAGGGCCCGACAGAGCCCGACAGGGCCCGACAGAGCCCGACAGAGTCCGACAGGGCCCAGTAGAGCCCGACAGAGCCCGACAGGGCCCGACAGAGCCCGACAGATCCTGACAGAGCCCGACAGGGCCCAGTAGAGCCCGACAGAGCCCGACAGAGCCCGACAGAGCCCGACAGGGCCCGACAGAGCCCGACAGAGCCCGACAGAGCCCGACAGGGCCCGACAGAGCCCGACAGAGCCCGACAGGGCCCAGTAGAGCCCGACAGAGCCCAGTAGAGCCCGACAGAGCCCGACAGAGCCCGACAGGGCCCGACAGGGCCCGACAGAGCCCGACAGGGCCCGACAGAGCCCGACAGGGCCCAGTAGAGCCCGACAGAGCCCGACAGAGCCCGACAGAGCCCGACAGAGCCCAGTAGAGCCCGACAGAGCCCGACAGAGCCCGACAGAGCCCAGTAGAGCCCGACAGAGCCCGACAGGGCCCGACAGGGCCCGACAGGGCCCAGTAGAGCCCGACAGAGCCCGACAGAGCCCAGTAGAGCCCAGTAGAGCCCGACAGAGCCCGACAGAGCCCGACAGGGCCCGACAGAGCCCGACAGAGCCCGACAGGGCCCGACAGGGCCCAGTAGAGCCCGAAAGAGCCCGACAGAGCCCAGTAGAGCCCAGTAGAGCCCGACAGGGCCCGACAGGGCCCAGTAGAGCCCGACAGAGCCCGACAGAGCCTGACAGAGCCCGACAGGGCCCGACAGGGCCCGACAGAGCCCGACAGAGCCCGACAGGGCCCAGTAGAGCCCGACAGAGCCCGACAGAGCCCGACGGAGCCCGACAGGGCCCAGTAGAGCCCGACAGAGCCCGACAGAGCCCGACAGAGCCCGACAGGGCCCGACAGGGCCCGACAGAGCCCGACAGGGCCCGACAGAGCCCGACAGGGCCCGATAGAGCCCGACAGGGCCCGACAGAGCCCGACAGGGCCCGACAGAGCCCGACAGGGCCCAGTAGAGCCCGACAGAACCCAGTAGAGCCCATTAGAGCCCGACAGAGCCCGACAGAGCGCGACACAGCCCGACAGGGCCCGACAGGGCCCGACAGGGCCCTACAGGGCCCAGTAGAGCCCGACAGAGCCCGACAGGGCCCGACAGAGCCCGACAGAGCCCGACAGAGCCCCACAGAGCCCGACAGAGCCCGACAGGGCCCAGTAGAGCCCGACAGAGCCCAGTAGAGCCCAGTAGAGCCCGACAGAGCCCGACAGAGCCCGACAGAGCCCGACAGGGCCCGACAGGGCCCAGTAGAGCCCGACAGAGCCCGACAGAGCCCGACAGGGTCCGACAGAGCCCGACAGAGCCCGACAGGGCCCGACAGGGCCCAGTAGAGCCCGACAGAGCCCGACAGAGCCCGACAGGGCCCGACAGGGCCCGACAGGGCCCGACAGAGCCCGACAGAGCCCGACAGGGCCCGACAGAGCCTGACAGAGCCCGACAGGGCCCAGTAGAGCCCGACAGAGCCCGACAGAGGCCGACAGAGTCCGACAGAGCCCAGTAGAGCCCGACAGAGCCCGAGAGAGCCCGACAGGGCCCGACAGAGCCCGACAGGGCCCGACAGGGCCCGACAGAGCTAGACAGAGCCCGACAGGGCCCAGTAGAGCCCGACAGAGCCCGACAGAGCCCGACAGGGCCCGACAGGGCCCGACAGGGCCCGACAGAGCAAAGTAGAGCCCGACAGAGCCCGACAGAGCCCGACAGAGCCCGACAGGGCCCGACAGGGCCCAGTAGAGCCCGACAGAGCCTGACAGAGCCCGACAGAGCCCGACAGGGTCCGACAGAGCCCGACAGAGCCCGACAGAGCCCGACAAGGCCCGACAGGGCCAGTAGAGCCCGACAGAGCCCGACAGAGCCCGACAGAACCCGTCAGAGCCCGACAGAGCCCGACAGAGCCCGACAGGGCCCAGTAGAGCCCGACAGAGCCCGACAGAGCCCGACAGGGCCCGACAGAGCCCGACAGAGCCCGACAGGGCCCGACAGGGCCCAGTAGAGCCCGACAGAGCCGAGAGGGCCCGACAGAGCCCGACAGAGCCCGACAGAGCCCGACAGAGCCCGACAGGGCCCAGTAGAGCCCGACAGAGCCCGACAGAGCCCGACAGGGCCCGACAGAGCCCGACAGGGCCCGACAGAGCCCGACAGAGTCCGACAGGGCCCAGTAGAGCCCGACAGAGCCCGACAGGGCCAGACAGAGCCCGACAGATCCCGACAGAGCCCGACAGGGCCCAGTAGAGCCCGACAGAGCCCGACAGAGCCCGACAGAGCCCGACAGGGCCCGACAGAGCCCGACAGAGCCCGACAGGGCCCAGTAGAGCCCGACAGAGCCCAGTAGAGCCCGACAGAGCCCGACAGAGCCCGACAGGGCCCGACAGAGCCCGACAGGGCCCGACAGGGCCCGACAGAGCCCGACAGGGCCCGACAGAGCCCGACAGGGCCCAGTAGAGCCCGACAGAGCCCGACAGAGCCCGACAGAGCCCAGTAGAGCCCGACAGAGCCCGACAGGGCCCGACAGGGCCCGACAGGGCCCAGTAGAGCCCGACAGAGCCCGACAGAGCCCAGTAGAGCCCAGTAGAGCCCGACAGGGCCCGACAGGGCCCAGTAGAGCCCGACAGAGCCCGACAGAGCCCGACAGGGCCCGACAGGGCCCAGTAGAGCCCGAAAGAGCCCGACAGAGCCCAGTAGAGCCCAGTAGAGCCCGACAGGGCCCGACAGGGCCCAGTAGAGCCCGACAGAGCCCGACAGAGCCTGACAGAGCCCGACAGGGCCCGACAGGGCCCGACAGAGCCCGACAGAGCCCGACAGGGCCCAGTAGAGCCCGACAGAGCCCGACAGAGCCCGACAGAGCCCGACAGGGCCCAGTAGAGCCCGACAGAGCCCGACAGAGCCCGACAGAGCCCGACAGGGCCCGACAGGGCCCGACAGAGCCCGACAGGGCCCGACAGGGCCCGACAGAGCCCGACAGGGCCCAGTAGAGCCCGACAGAACCCAGTAGAGCCCAGTAGAGCCCGACAGAGCCCGACAGAGCGCGACACAGCCCGACAGGGCCCGACAGGTCCCGACAGGGCCCAACAGGGCCCAGTAGAGCCCGACAGAGCCCGTCAGGGCCCGACAGAGCCCGACAGAGCCCGACAGGGCCCGACAGAGCCCGACAGAGCCCGACAGGGCCCAGTAGAGCCCGACAGAGCCCGACAGAGCCCGACAGAGCCCGACAGGGCCCGACAGAGCCCGACAGGGCCCGACAGGGCCCGACAGGGCCCGACAGAGCCCGACAGGGCCCGACAGAGCCCGACAGAGCCCGACAGGGCCCCACAGAGCCCGACAGAGCCCGACAGGGCCCAGTAGAGCCCGACAGAGCCCAGTAGAGCCCAGTAGAGCCCGACAGAGCCCGACAGAGCCCGACAGAGCCCGACAGGGCCCGACAGGGCCCAGTAGATCCCGACAGAGCCCGACAGAGCCCGACAGGGTCCGACAGAGCCCGACAGAGCCCGACAGGGCCCGACAGGGCCCAGTAGAGCCCGACAGAGCCCGACAGAGCCCGACAGAACCCGTCAAGCCCGACAGAGCCCGACAGAGCCCGACAGGGCCCGACAGGGCCCAGTAGAGACCGACAGAGCCCGACAGAGCCCGACAGAGCCCGACAGGGCCCGACAGAGCCCGACAGAGCCCGACAGGGCCCGACAGGGCCCAGTAGAGCCCGACAGAGCCGAGAGGGCCCGACAGAGCCCGACAGAGCCCGACAGAGCCCGACAGGGCCCGACAGGGCCCGACAGGGCCCGACAGAGCCCGACAGAGCCCGACAGGGCCCAGTAGAGCCCGACAGAGCCCGACAGAACCCGACAGGGCCCAGTAGAGCCCGACAGAGCCCGACAGAGCCCGACAGAGCCCGGCAGGGCCCGACAGAGCCTTACAGAGCCCGACAGAGCCCGACAGAGCCCGACAGCGCCCGACAGGGCCCAGTAGAGCCCGACAGAGCCCGACAGAGCCCGACAGGGCCCGACAGAGCCCGACAGAGCCCGACAGAGCCCGACAGGGCCCGACAGGGCCCAGTAGAGCCCGACAGAGCCCGACAGGGCCCGACAGAGCCCGACAGGGCCCAGTAGAGCCCGACAGAGCCCGACAGAGCCCAGTAGAGCCCAGTAGAGCCCGACAGAGCCCGACAGGGCCCGACAGAGCCCGACAGAGCCCGAAAGGGCCCGACAGGGCCCGACAGGGCCCGACAGGGCCCAGTAGAGCCCGAAAGAGCCCGATAGAGCCCAGTAGAGCCCAGTAGATCCCGACAGGGCCCGACAGGGCCCGACAGGGCCCAGTAGAGCCCGACAGAGCCCGACAGAGCCTGACAGAGCCCGACAGGGCCCGACAGGGCCCGACAGGGCCCGACAGAGCCCGACAGGGCCCAGTAGAGCCCGACAGAGCCCGACAGAGCCCGACAGAGCCCGACAGAGCCCGACAGGGCCCAACAGGGCCCGACAGAGCCCGACAGAGCCCGACAGGGCCCGACAGAGCCCGACAGGGCCCGACAGGGCCCAGTAGAGCCCGATAGAGCCCGACAGAGCCCGACAGAGCCCGACAGGGCCCGACAGAGCCCGACAGGGCCCGATAGAGCCCGACAGGGCCCGACAGAGCCCGACAGAGACCGACAGGGCACGATAGAGCCCGACAGGGCCCGACAGGGCCCGACAGAGCCCGACAGAGCCCGACAGAGCCCGACAGGGCCCAGTAGAGCCCGACAGAGCCCAGTAGAGCCCAGTAGAGCCCGACAGAGCCCGACAGAGCCCGACAGAGCCCGACAGGGCCCGACAGGGCCCAGTAGAGCCCGACAGAGCCCGACAGAGCCCGACAGGGCCCGACAGAGTCCGACAGAGCCCGACAGGGCCCGACAGAGCCCGACAGAGCCCGACAGGGCCCAGTAGAGCCCGACAGAGCCCGACAGAGCCCGACAGAGCCCGACAGAGCCCGACAGGGCCCGACAGAGCCCGACAGGGCCCGACAGGGCCCGACAGAGCCCGACAGGGCCCGACAGGGCACGACAGAGCCCGACAGGGCACGACAGAGCCCGACAGGGCCCGACAGGGCCCAGTAGAGCCCGACAGAGCCCGACAGAGCCCGACAGGGCCCGACAGGGCCCGACAGGGCCCGACAGGGCCTGACAGAGCCCAGTAGAGCCCGACAGAGCCCGACAGAACCCGACAGAGCCCGACAGAGACCAGCAGAGCCCGACAGAGCCCGTCAGGGCCCGACAGGGCCCGACAGGGCCCAGTAGAGCCCGACAGAGCCCGACAAAGCCCGACAGAGCCCGACAGAGCCCAGTAGAGCCCGACAGAGCCCGACAGGGCCCGACAGAGCCCGACAGAGCCCGACAGGGCCCGACAGAGCCCGACAGAGCCCGACAGAGCCCGACAGGGCCCGACAAAGCCCAGTAGAGCCCGACAGAGCCCGACAGAGCCCGACAGAGCCCGACAGGGCCCGACAGGGTCCGACAGGGCCTGACAGAGCCCAGTAGAGCCCGACAGAGCCCGACAGAACCCGACAGAGCCCGACAGAGCCCAGCAGAGCCCGACAGAGCCCGTCAGGGCCCGACAGGGCCCGACAGGGCCCAGTAGAGCCCGACAGAGCCCGACAAAGCCCGACAGAGCCCGACAGAGCCCAGTAGAGCCCGACAGAGCCCGACAGGGCCCGACAGAGCCCGACAGAGCCCGACAGAGCCCAGTAGAGCTAGACAGAGCCCGTCAGGGCCCGACAGAGCCCAGTAGAGCCCAGTAGAGCCCGACAGAGCCCGACAGAGCCCGACAGAGCCCGACAGGGCCCGACAGAGCCCGACAGAGCCCGACAGGGCCCGACAGGGCCCGACAGGGCACGACAGAGCCCGACAGGGCCCAGTAGAGCCCGACAGAGCCCGACAGGGCCCGACAGGGCCCGACAGGGCCCGACAGGGCCTGACAGAGCCCAGTAGAGCCCGACAGAGCCCGACAGAACCCGACAGAGCCCGACAGAGAGCAGCAGAGCCCGACAGAGCCCGTCAGGGCCCGACAGGGCCCGACAGGGCCCAGTAGAGCCCGACAGAGCCCGACAAAGCCCGACAGAGCCCGACAGAGCCCAGTAGAGCCCGACAGAGCCCGACAGGGCCCGACAGAGCCCGACAGAGCCCGACAGGGCCCGACAGAGCCCGACAGAGCCCGACAGAGCCCGACAGAGCCCGACAGGGCCCGACAGGGCCCAGTAGAGCCCGACAGAGCCCGACAGAGCCCGACAGAGCCCGACAGGGCCCGACAGGGCCCGACAGGGCCTGACAGAGCCCAGTAGAGCCCGACAGAGCCCGACAGAACCCGACAGAGCCCGACAGAGACCAGCAGAGCCCGACAGAGCCCGTCAGGGCCCGACAGGGCCCGACAGGGCCCAGTAGAGCCCGACAGAGCCCGACAAAGCCCGACAGAGCCCGACAGGGCCCAGTAGAGCCCGACAGAGCCCGACAGGGCCCGACAGAGCCCGACAGAGCCCGACAGAGCCCAGTAGAGCCCGACAGAGCCCGTCAGGGACCGACAGAGCCCAGTAGAGCCCAGCAGAGCCCGACAGAGCCCGACAGAGCCCGACAGAGCCCGACAGAGCCCGACAGGGCCCGCCAGAGCCCGACAGGGCCCGACAGGGTCCGACAGGGCCCGACAGGGCCCAGTAGAGCCCGACAGAGCCCAGTAGAGCCCAGTAGATCCCGACAGAGCCCGACAGGGCCCGACAGGGCCCAACAGAGCCCGACAGAGCCCGACAGGGCCTGACAGAGCCCAGTAGAGCCCGACAGAGCCCGACAGAACCCGACAGAACCCGACAGAGACCAGCAGAGCCCGACAGAGCCCGTCAGGGCCCGACAGGGCCCGACAGGGCCCAGTAGAGCCCGACAGAGCCCGACAAAGCCCGACAGAGCCCGACAGAGCCCAGTAGAGCCCGACAGAGCCCGACAGGGCCCGACAGAGCCCGACAGAGCCCGACAGGGCCCGACAGAGCCCGACAGAGCCCGACAGAGCCCGACAGGGCCCGACAGGGTCCGACAGGGCCCAGTAGAGCCCGACAGAGCCTGACAGAGCCCGACAGAGCCCGACAGGGCCCGACAGGGCCCGACAGGGCCTGACAGAGCCCAGTAGAGCCCGACAGAGCCCGACAGAACCCGACAGAGCCCGACAGAGCCCAGCAGAGCCCGACAGAGCCCGTCAGGGCCCGACAGGGCCCGACAGGGCCCAGTAGAGCCCGACAGAGCCCGACAAAGCCCGACAGAGCCCGACAGAGCCCAGTAGAGCCCGACAGAGCCCGACAGGGCCCGACAGAGCCCGACAGGGCCCGACAGGGCCCGACAGGGCCCAGTAGAGCCCGACAGAGCCCGACAGAGCCCAGTAGAGCCCAGTAGAGCCCGACAGAGCCCGACAGAGCCCGACAGAGCCCGACAGGGCCCGACAGAGCCCGACAGAGCCCGACAGGGCCCGACAGGGCCCGACAGGGCACGACAGAGCCCGACAGGGCCCAGTAGAGCCCGACAGAGCCCGACAGAGCCCGACAGGGCCCGACAGGGCCCGACAGGGCCCGACAGGGCCTGACAGAGCCCAGTAGAGCCCGACAGAGCCCGACAGAACCCGACAGAGCCCGACAGAGAGCAGCAGAGCCCGACAGAGCCCGTCAGGGCCCGACAGGGCCCGACAGGGCCCAGTAGAGCCCGACAGAGCCCGACAAAGCCCGACAGAGCCCGACAGAGCCCAGTAGAGCCCGACAGAGCCCGACAGGGCCCGACAGAGCCCGACAGAGCCCGACAGGGCCCGACAGAGCCCGACAGGGCCCGACAGGGCCCAGTAGAGCCCGACAGAGCCCGACAGAGCCCGACAGAGCCCGACAGGGCCCGACAGGGCCCGACAGGGCCTGACAGAGCCCAGTAGAGCCCGACAGAGCCCGACAGAACCCGACAGAGCCCGACAGAGCCCAGCAGAGCCCGACAGAGCCCGTCAGGGCCCGACAGGGCCCGACAGGGCCCAGTAGAGCCCGACAGAACCCGACAAAGCCCGACAGAGCCCGACAGGGCCCAGTAGAGCCCGACAGAGCCCGACAGGGCCCGACAGAGCCCGACAGAGCCCGACAGAGCCCAGTAGAGCCCGACAGAGCCCGTCAGGGCCCGACAGAGCCCAGTAGAGCCCAGCAGAGCCCGACAGAGCCCGACAGAGCCCGACAGAGCCCGACAGGGCCCGACAGGGCCCGACAGAGCCCGACAGGGCCCGACAGGGCCCGACAGGGCCCGACAGGGCCCAGTAGAGCCCGACAGAGCCCGACAGAGCCCGACAGGGCCCGACAGGGCCCGACAGAGCCTGACAAGGCCCGACAGGGCCCGACAGAGCCCAGTAGAGCCAGACAGAGCACGACAGAGCCCGACAGAGCCCGACAGAACCCGACAGAGCCCGACAGAGCCCAGTAGAGCCCGACAGAGCCCGACAGAGCCCGACAGGGCCCGACAGGGCCCGACAGGGCCCGACAGGGCCTGACAGAGCCCAGTAGAGCCCGACAGAGCCCGACAGAACCCGACAGAGCCCGACAGAGCCCAGCAGAGCCCGACAGAGCCCGTCAGGGCTCGACAGGGCCCGACAGGGCCCAGTAGAGCCCGACAGAACCCGACAAAGCCCGACAGAGCCCGACAGGGCCCAGTAGAGCCCGACAGAGCCCGACAGGGCCCGACAGAGCCCGACAGAGCCCGACAGAGCCCAGTAGAGCCCGACAGAGCCCGTCAGGGCCCGACAGAGCCCAGTAGAGCCCAGCAGAGCCCGACAGAGCCCGACAGAGCCCGACAGAGCCCGACAGGGCCCGACAGGGCCCGACAGAGCCCGACAGGGCCCGACAGGGCCCGACAGGGCCCGACAGGGCCCAGTAGAGCCCGACAGAGCCCGACAGAGCCCGACAGGGCCCGACAGGGCCCGACAGAGCCTGACAAGGCCCGACAGGGCCCGACAGAGCCCAGTAGAGCCAGACAGAGCACGACAGAGCCCGACAGAGCCCGACAGAACCCGACAGAGCCCGACAGAGCCCAGTAGAGCCCGACAGAGCCCGACAGAGCCCGACAGGGCCCGACAGGGCCCAGTAGAGCCCGACAGAGCCCAACAGAGCCCGACAGAGCCCGACAGGGCCCGACAGGGCCCAGAAGAGCCCGACAGAGCCCGACAGAGCCCGACAGAACCCGACAGAGCCCGACAGAGCCCGACAGAGCCCGACAGGGCCCGACAGAGCCCGACAGGGCCCGACAGAGCCCGACAGAGCCCGACAGAGCCCAGTAGAGCCCGACAGAGCCCGACAGAGCCCGACAGAGCCCGACAGAGCCCAGTAGAGCCCAGTAGACACCCGACAGAGCCCGACAGGGCCCGACAGGGCCCAACAGAGCCCGACAGAGCCCGACAGGTCCCGACAGAGCCCGACAGAGCCCGACAGAGCCCAGTAGAGCCCGACAGAGCCCGACAGAGCCCGACAGAGCCCAGTAGAGCCCGACAGAGCCCGACAGAGCCCGACAGGGCCCGACAGAGCCCGACAGATCCCGACAGGGCCCGACAGGGCCCGACAGGGCCCGACAGGGCCTGACAGAGCCCAGTAGAGCCCGACAGAGCCCGACAGAGCCCGACAGAGCCCGACAGAGCCCAGCAGAGCCCGACAGAGCCCGTCAGGGCCCGACAGGGCCCGACAGGGCCCAGTAGAGCCCGACAGAGCCCGACAAAGCCCGACAGAGCCCGACAGAGCCCAGTAGAGCCCGACAGAGCCCGACAGGGGCCGACAGAGCCCGACAGAGCCCGACAGGGCCCGACAGAGCCCGACAGAGCCCGACAGAGCCCGACAGGGCCCGACAGAGCCCGACAGGGCCCGACAGGGCCCAGTAGAGCCCGACAGAGCCCGACAGAGCCCGACAGAGCCCGACAGGGCCCGACAGGGCCCGACAGGGCCTGACAGAGCCCTGTAGAGCCCGACAGAGCCCGACAGAACCCGACAGAGCCCGACAGAGCCCAGCAGAGCCCGACAGAGCCCGTCAGGGCCCGACAGGGCCCGACAGGGCCCAGTAGAGCCCGACAGAGCCCGACAAAGCCCGACAGAGCCCGACAGAGCCCAGTAGAGCCCGACAGAGCCCGACAGGGCCCGACAGAGCCCGACAGAGCCCGACAGAGCCCAGTAGAGCCCGACAGAGCCCGTCAGGGCCCGACAGAGCCCAGTAGAGCCCAGTAGAGCCCGACAGAGCCCGACAGAGCCCGACAGAGCCCGACAGGGCCCGACAGAGCCCGACAGAGCCTGACAGGGCCCGACAGGGCCCGACAGGGCCCGACAGGGCCCAGTAGAGCCCGACAGAGCCCGACAGAGCCCGACAGAGCCCGACAGGGCCCGACAGAGCCCGACAGGGCCCGACAGGGCCCGACAGAGCCCAGTAGAGCCCGACAGAGCCCGACAGAGCCCGACAGAGTCCGACAGAGCCCAGTAGAGCCCGACAGAGCCCGACAGAGCCCGACAGGGCCCGACAGGGCCCGACAGGGCCCAGTAGAGCCCGACAGAGCCCGACAGAGCCCGACAGAGCCCGACAGGACCCGACAGGGCCCAGAAGAGCCCGACAGAGCCCGACAGAGCCCGACAGAACCCGACAGAGCCCGACAGGGCCCGACAGAGCCCGACAGGGCCCAGTAGAGCCCGACAGAGCCCGACAGAGCCCGACAGAGCCCGACAGAGCCCGACAGAGACCAGTTGAGCCTGACAGAGCCCGACAGAGCCCGACAGAGCCCGACAGGGCCCGACAGGGCCCAGTAGAGCCCGACAGAGCCCGACAGAGCCCGACAGAGCCCAGTAGAGCCCGACAGAGCCCGACAGGGCCCGACAGGGCCCGACAGAGCCCGACAGAGCCCGACAGGGCCCGACAGGGCCCGACAGGGCCCGGTAGGGCCCGACAGGGCCCAGTAGAGCCCGATAGAGCCCGACAGAGCCCGACAGAGCCCGACAGAGCCCGACAGGGCCCGACAGGGCCCGACAGAGCCCGACAGGGCCCGATAGAGCCCGACAGGGCCCGACAGAGCCCGACAGAGCCCGACAGGGCACGACAGAGCCCGACAGAGCCCGACAGGGCCCGACAGAGCCCGACAGAGCCCGACAGAGCCCGACAGAGCCCGACAGGGCCCGACAGGGCCCAGTAGAGCCCGACAGAGCCCAGTAGAGCCCAGTAGAGCCCGACAGAGCCCGACAGAGCCCGACAGAGCCCGACAGAGCCCGACAGGGCCCGACAGGGCCCAGTAGAGCCCGACAGAGCCCGACAGGGCCCGACAGAGCCCGACAGAGCCCGACAGGGCCCGACAGAGCCCGACAGGGCCCAGTAGAGCCCGACAGAGCCCGACAGAGCCCGACAGAGACCGACAGAGCCCAGTAGAGCCCGACAGAGCCCGACAGAGCCCGACAGGGCCCGACAGGGCCCGACAGAGCCCGACAGGGCCCAGTAGAGCCCGCCAGAGCCCGACAGAGCCCGACAGAGCCCGACAGAGCCCAGTAGAGCCCGACAGAGCCCGACAGGGCCCGACAGGGCCCGACAGAGCCCGACAGAGCCCAACAGGGCCCGACAGGGCCCGACAGAGCCCAGTAGAGCCCGACAGAGCCCGACAGAGCCCGACAGAGCCCGACAGGGCCCGACAGGGCCCGACAGGGCCCAGTAGAGCCCGACAGAGCCCGACAGAGCCCGACAGGGCCCGACAGGGCCCGACAGAGCCCGACAGGGCCCGACAGAGCCCGACAGGGCCCGACAGAGCCCGACAGGTCCCGACAGGTCCCGACAGGGCACGACAGAGCCCGACAGAGCCCGACAGGGCCCGACAGAGCCCGACAGGGCCCGAGAGAGCCCGACAGAACCCGACAGAGCCCGACAGAGCCCAGTAGAGCCCAGTAGCGCCCGACAGAGCCCGACAGAGCCCGACAGAGCCCGACAGAGCCCGACAGGGCCCAGTAGAGTCCGACAGAGCCCGACAGAGCCCGACAGAGCCCGACAGGGCCCGACAGGGCCCAGTAGAGCCCGACAGAGCCCGACAGGGCCCGACAGGGCCCGACAGAGCCCAGTAGAGCCCGACAGAGCCCGACAGGGCCCGACAGGGCCCGACAGGGCCCGACAGAGCCCGACAGGGCCCGACAGAGCCCGACAGGGCCCAGTAGAGCCCGACAGAGCCCGACAGAGCCCGACAGAGCCCAGTAGAGCCCGACAGAGCCCGACAGGGCCCGACAGGGCCCAGCAGAGCCCGACAGAGCCCGTCAGGGCCCGACAGGGCCCGACAGTGCCCAGTAGAGCCCGACAGAGCCCGACAAAGCCCGACAGAGCCCGACAGAGCCCAGTAGAGCCCGACAGAGCCCGACAGGGCCCGACAGAGCCCGACAGAGCCCGACAGAGCCCAGTAGAGCCCGACAGAGCCCGTCAGGGCCCGACAGAGCCCAGTAGAGCCCAGTAGAGCCCGACAGAGCCCGACAGAGCCCGACAGAGCCCGACAGGGCCCGACAGGGCCCGACAGAGCCCGACAGGGCCCGACAGGGCCCGACAGGGCCCAGTAGAGCCCGACAGAGCCCGACAGAGCCCGACAGGGCCCGACAGGGCCCGACAGAGCCCGACAGGGCCCGACAGGGCCCGACAGAGCCCAGTAGAGCCCGACAGAGCACGACAGAACCCGACAGACCCCGACAGAGCCCAGTAGAGCCCGACAGAGCCCGACAGAGCCCGACAGAGCCCGACAGGGCCCGACAGAGCCCAGTAGAGCCCAGTAGCGCCCGACAGAGCCCGACAGAGCCCGACAGAGCCCGACAGAGCCCGACAGGGCCCAGTAGAGTCCGACAGAGCCCGACAGAGCCCGACAGAGCCCGACAGGGCCCGACAGTGCCCAGTAGAGCCCGACAGAGCCCGACAGGGCCCGACAGGGCCCGACAGAGCCCAGTAGAGCCCGACAGAGCCCGACAGGGCCCAACAGGGCCCGACAGGGCCCGACAGAGCCCGACAGGGCCCAGTAGAGCCCGACAGAGCCCGACAGAGCCCGACAGAGCCCAGTAGAGCCCGACAGAGCCCGACAGGGCCCGACAGGGCCCAGCAGAGCCCGACAGAGCCCGTCAGGGCCCGACAGGGCCCGACAGTGCCCAGTAGAGCCCGACAGAGCCCGACAAAGCCCGACAGAGCCCGACAGAGCCCAGTAGAGCCCGACAGAGCCCGACAGGGCCCGACAGAGCCCGACAGAGCCCGACAGAGCCCAGTAGAGCCCGACAGAGCCCGTCAGGGCCCGACAGAGCCCAGTAGAGCCCAGTAGAGCCCGACAGAGCCCGACAGAGCCCGACAGAGCCCGACAGGGCCCGACAGGGCCCGACAGAGCCCGACAGGGCCCGACAGGGCCCGACAGGGCCCAGTAGAGCCCGACAGAGCCCGACAGAGCCCGACAGGGCCCGACAGGGCCCGACAGAGCCCGACAGGGCCCGACAGGGCCCGACAGAGCCCAGTAGAGCCCGACAGAGCACGACAGAACCCGACAGACCCCGACAGAGCCCAGTAGAGCCCGACAGAGCCCGACAGAGCCCGACAGAGCCCGACAGGGCCCGACAGGGCCCGACAGGGCCCAGTAGAGCCCGACAGAGCCCGACAGAGCCCGACAGAGCCCGACAGGGCCCGACAGGGCCCAGAAGAGCCCGACAGAGCCCGACAGAGCCCGACAGAACCCGACAGAGCCCGACAGAGCCCGACAGAGCCCGACAGGGCCCGACAGAGCCCGACAGGGCCCGACAGAGCCCGACAGGGCCCGACAGAGCCCGACAGAGCCCGACAGAGCCCAGTAGAGCCCGACAGAGCCCGACAGAGCCCGACAGAGCCCAGTAGAGCCCAGTAGAGCCCGACAGAGCCCGACAGAGCCCGACAGAGCCCGACAGGGCCCGACAGGGCCCGACAGGGCCCAGTAGAGCCCGACAGAGCCCGACAGAGCCCGACAGGGTCCGACAGGGTCCGACAGAGCCCGACAGAGCCCGACAGAGCCCGACAGGGCCCGACAGGGCCCAGTAGAGCCCGACAGAGCCCGACAAAGCCCGACAGAACCCGTCAGAGCCCGACAGAGCCCGACAGAGCCCGACAGAGTCCGACAGGGCCCAGTAGAGCCCGACAGAGCCCGACAGGGCCCAGTAGAGCCCGACAGAGCCCGACAGAGCCCGACAGAGCCCGACAGGGCCCGACAGAGCCCGACAGAGCTCGACAGAGCCCGACAGGGCCCAGTAGAGCCCGACAGAGCCGAGAGGGCCCGACAGAGCCCGACAGAGCCCGACAGAGCCCGACAGGGCCCAGTAGAGCCCGACAGAGCCCGACAGAACCCGACAGGGCCCAGTAGAGCCCGACAGAGCCCGACAGAGCCCGACAGAGCCCGACAGGGCCCGACAGAGCCTTACAGAGCCCGACAGAGCCCGACAGAGCACGACAGAGCCCGACAGGGCCCGACAGGGCCCAGTAGAGCCCGACAGAGCCCGACAGAGCCCGACAGAGCCCGACAGGGCCCGACAGGGCCCAGTAGAGCCCGACAGAGCCCGACAGGGCCCAGTAGAGCCCGACAGAGCCCGACAGAGCCCAGTAGAGCCCAGTAGAGCCCGACAGAGCCCGACAGAGCCCGACAGAGCCCGAAAGGTCCCGACAGGGCCCGACAGGGCCCAGTAGAGCCCGAAAGAGCCCGATAGAGCCCAGTAGAGCCCAGTAGAGCCCGACAGGGCCCGACAGGGCCCGACAGGGCCCAGTAGAGCCCGACAGAGCCCGACAGAGCCTGACAGAGCCCGACAGGGCCCGACAGGGCCCGACAGAGCCCGACAGAGCCCGACAGGGCCCAGTAGAGCCCGACAGAGCCCGACAGAGCCCGACAGAGCCCGACAGGGCCCAGTAGAGCCCGACAGAGCCCGACAGAGCCCGACAGAGCCCGACAGGGCCCAACACGGCCCGACAGAGCCCGACAGAGCCCGACAGGGCCCGACAGGGCCCGACAGGGCCCAGTAGAGCCCGATAGAGCCCGACAGAGCCCGACAGAGCCCGACAGGGCCCGACAGAGCCCGACAGAGCCCGACAGGGCCCGACAGGGCCCGACAGAGCCCGACAGGGCCCGATAGAGCCCGACAGGGCCCGACAGAGCCCGACAGAGACCGACAGGGCACGACAGAGCCAGACAGAGCCCGACAGGGCCCGACAGAGCCCGACAGGGCCCGACAGAGCCCGACAGAGCCCGACAGGGCCCGACAGTGCCCGACAGGGCCCAGTAGAGCCCGACAGAGCCCAGTAGAGCCCAGTAGAGCCCGACAGAGCCCGACAGAGCCCGACAGAGCCCGACAGGGCCCGACAGGGCCCGATAGGGCCCAGTAGAGCCCGACAGAGCCCGACAGGGCCCGACAGAGCCCGACAGAGCCCGACAGGGCCCAGTAGAGCCCGACAGAGCCCGACAGAGCCCGACAGAGCCCGACAGAGCACGACAGGGCCCGACAGAGCCCGACAGGGCCCGACAGGGCCCGACAGAGCCCGACAGGGCCCGACAGGGCCCGACAGAGCCCGACAGGGCCCGACAGGGCACGACAGAGCCCGACAGGGCCCGACAGGGCCCAGTAGAGCCCGACAGAGCCCGACAGAGCCCGACAGAGCCCGACAGGGCCCGACAGGGCCCAGTAGAGCCCGACAGAGCCCGACAGAGCCCGACCGAGCCCAGAAGAGCCCAGTAGAGCCCGACAGAGCCCGACACAGCCCGACAGAGCCCGACAGAGCCCGACAGGGCCCGACAGAGCCCGACAGAGCCCGACAGAGCCCGACAGGGCCCGACAGAGCCCGACAGAGCCCGACAGAGCCCGACAGGGCCCAGTAGAGCCCGACAGAGCCCGACAGAGCCCGACAGAGCCCGACAGGGACCGACAGAGCCCGACAGAGCCCAGTAGAGCCCGACAGAGCCCGACAGAGCCCGACAGAGCCTGACAGAGCCCGACAGGGCCCGACAGGGCCCGACAGAGGCCGACAGGGCCCGACAGAGTCCGACAGGGCCCAGTAGAGCCCGACAGAGCCCGACAAAGCCCGACAGAGCCCGACAGAGCCCAGTAGAGCCCGACAGAGCTCGACAGGGCCCGACAGAGCCCGACAGAGCCCAGTAGAGCCCGACAGAGCCCGACAGAGCCCGACAGGGCCCGACAGAGCCCGACAGGGCCCAGTAGAGCCCGACAGAGCCCGACAGAGCCCGACAGAGCCCGACAGAGCCCGACAGAGACCAGTTGAGCCTGACAGAGCCCGACAGAGCCCGACAGAGCCCGACAGGGCCCGACAGGGCCCAGTAGAGCCCGACAGAGCCCGACAGAGCCCGACAGAGCCCAGTAGAGCCCGACAGAGCCCGACAGGGCCCGACAGGGCCCGACAGAGCCCGACAGAGCCCGACAGGGCCCGACAGGGCCCGACAGGGCCCGGTAGGGCCCGACAGGGCCCAGTAGAGCCCGATAGAGCCCGACAGAGCCCGACAGAGCCCGACAGGGCCCGACAGGGCCCGACAGGGCCCGACAGAGCCCGACAGGGCCCGATAGAGCCCGACAGGGCCCGACAGAGCCCGACAGAGCCCGACAGGGCACGACAGAGCCCGACAGAGCCCGACAGGGCCCGACAGAGCCCGACAGAGCCCGACAGAGCCCGACAGAGCCCGACAGGGCCCGACAGGGCCCAGTAGAGCCCGACAGAGCCCAGTAGAGCCCAGTAGAGCCCGACAGAGCCCGACAGAGCCCGACAGAGCCCGACAGAGCCCGACAGGGCCCGACAGGGCCCAGTAGAGCCCGACAGAGCCCGACAGGGCCCGACAGAGCCCGACAGAGCCCGACAGGGCCCGACAGAGCCCGACAGGGCCCAGTAGAGCCCGACAGAGCCCGACAGAGCCCGACAGAGACCGACAGAGCCCAGTAGAGCCCGACAGAGCCCGACAGAGCCCGACAGGGCCCGACAGGGCCCGACAGAGCCCGACAGGGCCCAGTAGAGCCCGCCAGAGCCCGACAGAGCCCGACAGAGCCCGACAGAGCCCAGTAGAGCCCGACAGAGCCCGACAGGGCCCGACAGGGCCCGACAGAGCCCGACAGAGCCCAACAGGGCCCGACAGGGCCCGACAGAGCCCAGTAGAGCCCGACAGAGCCCGACAGAGCCCGACAGAGCCCGACAGGGCCCGACAGGGCCCGACAGGGCCCAGTAGAGCCCGACAGAGCCCGACAGAGCCCGACAGGGCCCGACAGGGCCCGACAGAGCCCGACAGGGCCCGACAGAGCCCGACAGGGCCCGACAGAGCCCGACAGGTCCCGACAGGTCCCGACAGGGCACGACAGAGCCCGACAGAGCCCGACAGGGCCCGACAGAGCCCGACAGGGCCCGAGAGAGCCCGACAGAACCCGACAGAGCCCGACAGAGCCCAGTAGAGCCCAGTAGCGCCCGACAGAGCCCGACAGAGCCCGACAGAGCCCGACAGAGCCCGACAGGGCCCAGTAGAGTCCGACAGAGCCCGACAGAGCCCGACAGAGCCCGACAGGGCCCGACAGGGCCCAGTAGAGCCCGACAGAGCCCGACAGGGCCCGACAGGGCCCGACAGAGCCCAGTAGAGCCCGACAGAGCCCGACAGGGCCCGACAGGGCCCGACAGGGCCCGACAGAGCCCGACAGGGCCCGACAGAGCCCGACAGGGCCCAGTAGAGCCCGACAGAGCCCGACAGAGCCCGACAGAGCCCAGTAGAGCCCGACAGAGCCCGACAGGGCCCGACAGGGCCCAGCAGAGCCCGACAGAGCCCGTCAGGGCCCGACAGGGCCCGACAGTGCCCAGTAGAGCCCGACAGAGCCCGACAAAGCCCGACAGAGCCCGACAGAGCCCAGTAGAGCCCGACAGAGCCCGACAGGGCCCGACAGAGCCCGACAGAGCCCGACAGAGCCCAGTAGAGCCCGACAGAGCCCGTCAGGGCCCGACAGAGCCCAGTAGAGCCCAGTAGAGCCCGACAGAGCCCGACAGAGCCCGACAGAGCCCGACAGGGCCCGACAGGGCCCGACAGAGCCCGACAGGGCCCGACAGGGCCCGACAGGGCCCAGTAGAGCCCGACAGAGCCCGACAGAGCCCGACAGGGCCCGACAGGGCCCGACAGAGCCCGACAGGGCCCGACAGGGCCCGACAGAGCCCAGTAGAGCCCGACAGAGCACGACAGAACCCGACAGACCCCGACAGAGCCCAGTAGAGCCCGACAGAGCCCGACAGAGCCCGACAGAGCCCGACAGGGCCCGACAGAGCCCAGTAGAGCCCAGTAGCGCCCGACAGAGCCCGACAGAGCCCGACAGAGCCCGACAGAGCCCGACAGGGCCCAGTAGAGTCCGACAGAGCCCGACAGAGCCCGACAGAGCCCGACAGGGCCCGACAGTGCCCAGTAGAGCCCGACAGAGCCCGACAGGGCCCGACAGGGCCCGACAGAGCCCAGTAGAGCCCGACAGAGCCCGACAGGGCCCAACAGGGCCCGACAGGGCCCGACAGAGCCCGACAGGGCCCAGTAGAGCCCGACAGAGCCCGACAGAGCCCGACAGAGCCCAGTAGAGCCCGACAGAGCCCGACAGGGCCCGACAGGGCCCAGCAGAGCCCGACAGAGCCCGTCAGGGCCCGACAGGGCCCGACAGTGCCCAGTAGAGCCCGACAGAGCCCGACAAAGCCCGACAGAGCCCGACAGAGCCCAGTAGAGCCCGACAGAGCCCGACAGGGCCCGACAGAGCCCGACAGAGCCCGACAGAGCCCAGTAGAGCCCGACAGAGCCCGTCAGGGCCCGACAGAGCCCAGTAGAGCCCAGTAGAGCCCGACAGAGCCCGACAGAGCCCGACAGAGCCCGACAGGGCCCGACAGGGCCCGACAGAGCCCGACAGGGCCCGACAGGGCCCGACAGGGCCCAGTAGAGCCCGACAGAGCCCGACAGAGCCCGACAGGGCCCGACAGGGCCCGACAGAGCCCGACAGGGCCCGACAGGGCCCGACAGAGCCCAGTAGAGCCCGACAGAGCACGACAGAACCCGACAGACCCCGACAGAGCCCAGTAGAGCCCGACAGAGCCCGACAGAGCCCGACAGAGCCCGACAGGGCCCGACAGGGCCCGACAGGGCCCAGTAGAGCCCGACAGAGCCCGACAGAGCCCGACAGAGCCCGACAGGGCCCGACAGGGCCCAGAAGAGCCCGACAGAGCCCGACAGAGCCCGACAGAACCCGACAGAGCCCGACAGAGCCCGACAGAGCCCGACAGGGCCCGACAGAGCCCGACAGGGCCCGACAGAGCCCGACAGGGCCCGACAGAGCCCGACAGAGCCCGACAGAGCCCAGTAGAGCCCGACAGAGCCCGACAGAGCCCGACAGAGCCCAGTAGAGCCCAGTAGAGCCCGACAGAGCCCGACAGAGCCCGACAGAGCCCGACAGGGCCCGACAGGGCCCGACAGGGCCCAGTAGAGCCCGACAGAGCCCGACAGAGCCCGACAGGGTCCGACAGGGTCCGACAGAGCCCGACAGAGCCCGACAGAGCCCGACAGGGCCCGACAGGGCCCAGTAGAGCCCGACAGAGCCCGACAAAGCCCGACAGAACCCGTCAGAGCCCGACAGAGCCCGACAGAGCCCGACAGAGTCCGACAGGGCCCAGTAGAGCCCGACAGAGCCCGACAGGGCCCAGTAGAGCCCGACAGAGCCCGACAGAGCCCGACAGAGCCCGACAGGGCCCGACAGAGCCCGACAGAGCTCGACAGAGCCCGACAGGGCCCAGTAGAGCCCGACAGAGCCGAGAGGGCCCGACAGAGCCCGACAGAGCCCGACAGAGCCCGACAGGGCCCAGTAGAGCCCGACAGAGCCCGACAGAACCCGACAGGGCCCAGTAGAGCCCGACAGAGCCCGACAGAGCCCGACAGAGCCCGACAGGGCCCGACAGAGCCTTACAGAGCCCGACAGAGCCCGACAGAGCACGACAGAGCCCGACAGGGCCCGACAGGGCCCAGTAGAGCCCGACAGAGCCCGACAGAGCCCGACAGAGCCCGACAGGGCCCGACAGGGCCCAGTAGAGCCCGACAGAGCCCGACAGGGCCCAGTAGAGCCCGACAGAGCCCGACAGAGCCCAGTAGAGCCCAGTAGAGCCCGACAGAGCCCGACAGAGCCCGACAGAGCCCGAAAGGTCCCGACAGGGCCCGACAGGGCCCAGTAGAGCCCGAAAGAGCCCGATAGAGCCCAGTAGAGCCCAGTAGAGCCCGACAGGGCCCGACAGGGCCCGACAGGGCCCAGTAGAGCCCGACAGAGCCCGACAGAGCCTGACAGAGCCCGACAGGGCCCGACAGGGCCCGACAGAGCCCGACAGAGCCCGACAGGGCCCAGTAGAGCCCGACAGAGCCCGACAGAGCCCGACAGAGCCCGACAGGGCCCAGTAGAGCCCGACAGAGCCCGACAGAGCCCGACAGAGCCCGACAGGGCCCAACAGGGCCCGACAGAGCCCGACAGAGCCCGACAGGGCCCGACAGGGCCCGACAGGGCCCAGTAGAGCCCGATAGAGCCCGACAGAGCCCGACAGAGCCCGACAGGGCCCGACAGAGCCCGACAGAGCCCGACAGGGCCCGACAGGGCCCGACAGAGCCCGACAGGGCCCGATAGAGCCCGACAGGGCCCGACAGAGCCCGACAGAGACCGACAGGGCACGACAGAGCCAGACAGAGCCCGACAGGGCCCGACAGAGCCCGACAGGGCCCGACAGAGCCCGACAGAGCCCGACAGGGCCCGACAGTGCCCGACAGGGCCCAGTAGAGCCCGACAGAGCCCAGTAGAGCCCAGTAGAGCCCGACAGAGCCCGACAGAGCCCGACAGAGCCCGACAGGGCCCGACAGGGCCCGATAGGGCCCAGTAGAGCCCGACAGAGCCCGACAGGGCCCGACAGAGCCCGACAGAGCCCGACAGGGCCCAGTAGAGCCCGACAGAGCCCGACAGAGCCCGACAGAGCCCGACAGAGCACGACAGGGCCCGACAGAGCCCGACAGGGCCCGACAGGGCCCGACAGAGCCCGACAGGGCCCGACAGGGCCCGACAGAGCCCGACAGGGCCCGACAGGGCACGACAGAGCCCGACAGGGCCCGACAGGGCCCAGTAGAGCCCGACAGAGCCCGACAGAGCCCGACAGAGCCCGACAGGGCCCGACAGGGCCCAGTAGAGCCCGACAGAGCCCGACAGAGCCCGACCGAGCCCAGAAGAGCCCAGTAGAGCCCGACAGAGCCCGACACAGCCCGACAGAGCCCGACAGAGCCCGACAGGGCCCGACAGAGCCCGACAGAGCCCGACAGAGCCCGACAGGGCCCGACAGAGCCCGACAGAGCCCGACAGAGCCCGACAGGGCCCAGTAGAGCCCGACAGAGCCCGACAGAGCCCGACAGAGCCCGACAGGGACCGACAGAGCCCGACAGAGCCCAGTAGAGCCCGACAGAGCCCGACAGAGCCCGACAGAGCCTGACAGAGCCCGACAGGGCCCGACAGGGCCCGACAGAGGCCGACAGGGCCCGACAGAGTCCGACAGGGCCCAGTAGAGCCCGACAGAGCCCGACAAAGCCCGACAGAGCCCGACAGAGCCCAGTAGAGCCCGACAGAGCTCGACAGGGCCCGACAGAGCCCGACAGAGCCCAGTAGAGCCCGACAGAGCCCGTCAGGGCCCGACAGGGCCCAGGAGAGCCCGACAGAGCCCGACAGAGCCCAGTAGAGCCCAGTAGAGCCCGACAGAGCCCGACAGAGCCCGACAGAGCCCGACAGGGCCCAGTAGAGCCCAGTAGAGACCGACAGAGCCCAGTAGAGCCCGACAGAGCCCGACAGAGCCCGACAGGGCCCGACAGGGCCCGACAGAGCCCGACAGAGCCCGACAGGGCCCGACAGAGCCTGACAGAGCCCGACAGGGCCCAGTAGAGCCCGACAGAGCCCGACAGAGCCCGACAGAGTCCGACAGAGCCCAGTAGAGCCCGACAGAGCCCGAGAGAGCCCGACAGGGCCCGACAGAGCCCGACAGGGCCCGACAGGGCCCGACAGAGCTAGACAGAGCCCGACAGGGCCCAGTAGAGCCCGACAGAGCCCGACAGAGCCCGACAGGGCCCGACAGGGCCCGACAGGGCCCGACAGAGCCCAGTAGAGCCCGACAGAGCCCGACAGAGCCCGACAGAGCCCGACAGGGCCCGACAGGGCCCAGTAGAGCCCGACAGAGCCTGACAGAGCCCGACAGAGCCCGACAGGGTCCGACAGAGCCCGACAGAGCCCGACAGAGCCCGACAAGCCCCGACAGGGCCAGTAGAGCCCGACAGAGCCCGACAGAACCCGTCAGAGCCCGACAGAGCCCGACAGAGCCCGACAGAGTCCGACAGGGCCCAGTAGAGCCCGACAGAGCCTGACAGAGCCCGACAGGGCCCGTCAGAGCCCGACAGAGCCCGACAGGGCCCGACAGGGCCCAGTAGAGCCCGACAGAGCCGAGAGGGCCCGACAGAGCCCGACAGAGGCCGACAGAGCCCGACAGAGCCCGATAGAGCCCGACAGGGCCCAGTAGAGCCCGACAGAGCCCGACAGAGCCCGACAGAGCCCGACAGGGCCCGACAGGGCCCGACAGAGCCCGACAGAGCCCGACAGCGCCCAACAGGGCCCAGTAGAGCCCGACAGAGCCCGACAGAGCCCGACAGGGCCCGACAGAGCCCGACAGGGCCCGACAGAGCCCGACAGAGTCCGACAGGGCCCAGTAGAGCCCGACAGAGCCCGACAGGGCCCGACAGAGCCCGACAGATCCCGACAGAGCCCGACAGGGCCCAGTAGAGCCCGACAGAGCCCGACAGAGCCCGACAGAGCCCGACAGGGCCCGACAGAGCCCGACAGAGCCCGACAGAGCCCGACAGGGCCCGACAGAGCCCGACAGAGCCCGACAGGGCCCAGTAGAGCCCGACAGAGCCCAGTAGAGCCCGACAGAGCCCGACAGAGCCCGACAGGGCCCGACAGGGCCCGACAGGGCCCAGTAGAGCCCGACAGAGCCCGACAGAGCCCGACAGAGCCCGACAGAGCCCGACAGAGCCCAGTAGAGCCCGACAGAGCCCGACAGAGCCCGACAGAGCCCAGTAGAGCCCGACAGAGCCCGACAGGGCCCGACAGGGCCCGACAGGGCCCAGTAGAGCCCGACAGAGCCCGACAGAGCCCAGTAGAGCCCAGTAGAGCCCGACAGAGCCCGACAGAGCCCGACAGGGCCCGACAGAGCCCGACAGAGCCCGACAGAGCCCGACAGGGCCCAGTAGAGCCCGAAAGAGCCCGACAGAGCCCAGTAGAGCCCAGTAGAGCCCGACAGGGCCCGACAGGGCCCAGTAGAGCCCGACAGAGCCCGACAGAGCCTGACAGAGCCCGACAGGGCCCGACAGGGCCCGACAGAGCCCGACAGAGCCCGACAGGGCCCAGTAGAGCCCGACAGAGCCCGACAGAGCCCGACAGAGCCCGACAGGGCCCGACAGGGCCCGACAGGGCCCGACAGAGCCCGACAGAGCCCGACAGGGCCCGACAGGGCCCGACAGAGCCCGACAGGGCCCGACAGGGCCCGACAGGGCCCGACAGGGACCGATAGAGCCCGACAGGGCCCGACAGAGCCCGACAGGGCCCAGTAGAGCCCGACAGAACCCAGTAGAGCCCAGTAGAGCCCGACAGAGCCCGACAGAGCGCGACACAGCCCGACAGGGCCCGACAGGGCCCGACAGGGTCCAGTAGAGCCCGACAGAGCCCGACAGGGCCCGACAGAGCCCGACAGATCCCGACAGGGCCCGACAGGGCCCCACAGAGCCCGACAGAGCCCGACAGGGCCCAGTAGAGCCCGACAGAGCCCGACAGAGCCCGACAGAGCCCGACAGGGCCCGACAGAGCCCGACAGGGCCCGACAGGGCCCGACAGGGCCCGACAGAGCCCGACAGGGCCCGACAGAGCCCGACAGGGCCCGACAGAGCCCGACAGAGCCCGACAGAGCCCGACAGGGCCCCACAGAGCCCGACAGAGCCCGACAGAGCCCGACAGAACCCGACAGAGCCCGACAGGGCCCGACAGGGCCCAGTAGATCCCGACAGAGCCCAGTAGAGCCCAGTAGAGCCCGACAGAGCCCGACAGAGCCCAGTAGAGCCCAGTAGAGCCCGACAGAGCCCGACAGAGCCCGACAGAGCCCGAAAGGTCCCGACAGGGCCCGACAGGGCCCAGTAGAGCCCGAAAGAGCCCGATAGAGCCCAGTAGAGCCCAGTAGAGCCCGACAGGGCCCGACAGGGCCCGACAGGGCCCAGTAGAGCCCGACAGAGCCCGACAGAGCCTGACAGAGCCCGACAGGGCCCGACAGGGCCCGACAGAGCCCGACAGAGCCCGACAGGGCCCAGTAGAGCCCGACAGAGCCCGACAGAGCCCGACAGAGCCCGACAGGGCCCAGTAGAGCCCGACAGAGCCCGACAGAGCCCGACAGAGCCCGACAGGGCCCAACAGGGCCCGACAGAGCCCGACAGAGCCCGACAGGGCCCGACAGAGCCCGACAGGGCCCGACAGGGCCAGGTAGAGCCCGATAGAGCCCGACAGAGCCCGACAGGGCCCGACAGGGCCCGACAGAGCCCGACAGAGCCCGACAGGGCCCGACAGGGCCCGACAGAGCCCGACAGGGCCCGATAGAGCCCGACAGGGCCCGACAGAGCCCGACAGAGACCGACAGGGCACGACAGAGCCCGACAGAGCCCGACAGGGCCCGACAGAGCCCGACAGGGCCCGACAGAGCCCGACAGAGCCCGACAGGGCCCGACAGGGCCCGACAGGGCCCAGTAGAGCCCGACAGAGCCCAGTAGAGCCCAGTAGAGCCCGACAGAGCCCGACAGAGCCCGACAGAGCCCGACAGGGCCCGACAGGGCCCGATAGGGCCCAGTAGAGCCCGACAGAGCCCGACAGGGCCCGACAGAGCCCGACAGAGCCCGACAGGGCCCAGTAGAGCCCGACAGAGCCCGACAGAGCCCGACAGAGCCCGACAGAGCACGACAGGGCCCGACAGAGCCCGACAGGGCCCGACAGGGCCCGACAGAGCCCGACAGGGCCCGACAGGGCCCGACAGAGCCCGACAGGGCCCGACAGGGCACGACAGAGCCCGACAGGGCCCGACAGGGCCCAGTAGAGCCCGACAGAGCCCGACAGAGCCCGACAGAGCCCGACAGGGCCCGACAGGGCCCAGTAGAGCCCGACAGAGCCCGACAGAGCCCGACCGAGCCCAGAAGAGCCCAGTAGAGCCCGACAGAGCCCGACACAGCCCGACAGAGCCCGACAGAGCCCGACAGGGCCCGACAGAGCCCGACAGAGCCCGACAGAGCCCGACAGGGCCCGACAGAGCCCGACAGAGCCCGACAGGGCCCAGTAGAGCCCGACAGAGCCCGACAGAGCCCGACAGAGCCCGACAGGGACCGACAGAGCCCGACAGAGCCCAGTAGAGCCCGACAGAGCCCGACAGAGCCCGACAGAGCCTGACAGAGCCCGACAGGGCCCGACAGGGCCCGACAGAGGCCGACAGGGCCCGACAGAGTCCGACAGGGCCCAGTAGAGCCCGACAGAGCCCGACAAAGCCCGACAGAGCCCGACAGAGCCCAGTAGAGCCCGACAGAGCCCGACAGGGCCCGACAGAGCCCGACAGAGCCCAGTAGAGCCCGACAGAGCCCGTCAGGGCCCGACAGGGCCCAGGAGAGCCCGACAGAGCCCGACAGAGCCCAGTAGAGCCCAGTAGAGCCCGACAGAGCCCGACAGAGCCCGACAGAGCCCGACAGGGCCCAGTAGAGCCCAGTAGAGACCGACAGAGCCCAGTAGAGCCCGACAGAGCCCGACAGAGCCCGACAGGGCCCGACAGGGCCCGACAGGGCCCGACAGAGCACGACAGAGCGCGACAGGGCCCGACAGAGCCTGACAGAGCCCGACAGGGCCCAGTAGAGCCCGACAGAGCCCGACAGAGCCCGACAGAGTCCGACAGAGCCCAGTAGAGCCCGACAGAGCCCGAGAGAGCCCGACAGGGCCCGACAGAGCCCGACAGGGCCCGACAGGGCCCGACAGAGCTAGACAGAGCCCGACAGGGCCCAGTAGAGCCCGACAGAGCCCGACAGAGCCCGACAGGGCCCGACAGGGCCCGACAGGGCCCGACAGAGCCCAGTAGAGCCCGACAGAGCCCGACAGAGCCCGACAGAGCCCGACAGGGCCCGACAGGGCCCAGTAGAGCCCGACAGAGCCTGACAGGGCCCGACAGGGCCCGACAGGGCCCGACAGGGCCCGACAGGGCCCGACAGAGCCCAGTAGAGCCCGACAGAGCCCGACAGAGCCCGACAGAGCCCGACAGGGCCCGACAGGGCCCAGTAGAGCCCGACAGAGCCTGACAGAGCCCGACAGAGCCCGACAGGGTCCGACAGAGCCCGACAGAGCCCGACAGAGCCCGACAAGGCCCGACAGGGCCAGTAGAGCCCGACAGAGCCCGACAGAGCCCGACAGAACGCGTCAGAGCCCGACAGAGCCTGACAGAGCCCGACAGAGTCCGACAGGGCCCAGTAGAGCCCGACAGAGCCCGACAGAGCCCGACAGGGCCCGACAGAGCCCGACAGAGCCCGACAGGGCCCGACAGGGCCCAGTAGAGCCCGACAGAGCCGAGAGGGCCCGACAGAGCCCGACAGAGCCCGACAGAGCCCGACAGAGCCCGACAGAGCCCGACACGGCCCGACAGAGCCCGACAGAGCCCGACAGCGCCCGACAGGGCCCAGTAGAGCCCGACAGAGCCCGACAGAGCCCGACAGGGCCCGACAGAGCCCGACAGGGCCCGACAGAGCCCGACAGAGTCCGACAGGGCCCAGTAGAGCCCGACAGAGCCCGACAGGGCCCGACAGAGCCCGACAGATCCCGACAGAGCCCGACAGGGCCCAGTAGAGCCCGACAGAGCCCGACAGAGCCCGACAGAGCCCGACAGGGCCCGACAGAGCCCGACAGAGCCCGACAGGGCCCGACAGAGCCCGACAGAGCCCGACAGGGCCCAGTAGAGCCCGACAGAGCCCGACAGAGCCCGACAGGGCCCGACAGGGCCCGACAGGGCCCGACAGGGCCCGACAGAGCCCGACAGGGCCCAGTAGAGCCCGACAGAGCCCGACAGAGCCCGACAGAGCCCGACAGAGCCCAGTAGAGCCCGACAGAGCCCGACAGAGCCCGACAGAGCCCAGTAGAGCCCGACAGAGCCCGACAGGGCCCGACAGGGCCCGACAGGGCCCAGTAGAGCCCGACAGAGCCCGACAGAGCCCAGTAGAGCCCAGTAGAGCCCGACAGAGCCCGACAGAGCCCGACAGGGCCCGACAGAGCCCGACAGAGCCCGACAGGTCCCGACAGGGCCCAGTAGAGCCCGAAAGAGCCCGACAGAGCCCAGTAGAGCCCAGTAGAGCCCGACAGGGCCCGACAGGGCCCAGTAGAGCCCGACAGAGCCCGACAGAGCCTGACAGAGCCCGACAGGGCCCGACAGGGCCCGACAGAGCCCGACAGAGCCCGACAGGGCCCAGTAGAGCCCGACAGAGCCCGACAGAGCCCGACAGAGCCCGACAGGGCCCAGTAGAGCCCGACAGAGCCCGACAGAGCCCGACAGAGCCCGACAGGGCCCGACAGGGCCCGACAGAGCCCGACAGGGCCCGACAGGGCCCGACAGGGCCCGACAGGGCCCGACAGAGCCCGACAGGGCCCGACAGAGCCCGACAGGGCCCAGTAGAGCCCGACAGAACCCAGTAGAGCCCAGTAGAGCCCGACAGAGCCCGACAGAGCGCGACAGAGTCCGACAGAGCCCAGTAGAGCCCGACAGAGCCCGAGAGAGCCCGACAGGGCCCGACAGGGCCCAGTAGAGCCCGACAGAGCCCGACAGAGCCCGACAGGGTCCGACAGAGCCCGACAGAGCCCGACAGGGCCCGACAGGGCCCAGTAGAGCCCGACAGAGCCCGACAGAGCCCGACAGGGCCCGACAGGGCCCGACAGGGCCCGACAGAGCCCGACAGAGCCCGACAGGGCCCGACAGAGCCTGACAGAGCCCGACAGGGCCCAGTAGAGCCCGACAGAGCCCGAGAGAGCCCGACAGGGCCCAGTAGAGCCCGACAGAGTCCGACAGAGCCCAGTAGAGCCCGACAGAGCCCGAGAGAGCCCGACAGGGCCCGACAGAGCCCGACAGGGCCCGACAGGGCCCGACAGAGCTAGACAGAGCCCGACAGGGCCCAGTAGAGCCCGACAGAGCCCGACAGAGCCCGACAGGGCCCGACAGGGCCCGACAGGGCCCGACAGAGCCCAGTAGAGCCCGACAGAGCCCGACAGAGCCCGACAGAGCCCGACAGGGCCCGACAGGGCCCAGTAGAGCCCGACAGAGCCTGACAGAGCCCGACAGAGCCCGACAGGGTCCGACAGAGCCCGACAGAGCCCGACAGAGCCCGACAAGGCCCGACAGGGCCAGTAGAGCCCGACAGAGCCCGACAGAGCCCGACAGAACCCGTCAGAGCCCGACAGAGCCCGACAGAGCCCGACAGAGTCCGACAGGGCCCAGTAGAGCCCGACAGAGCCCGACAGAGCCCGACAGGGCCCGACAGAGACCGACAGAGCCCGACAGGGCCCGACAGGGCCCAGTAGAGCCCGACAGAGCCGAGAGGGCCCGACAGAGCCCGACAGAGCCCGACAGAGCCCGACAGAGCCCGACAGAGCCCGACAGGGCCCAGTAGAGCCCGACAGAGCCCGACAGAGCCCGACAGAGCCCGACAGGGCCCGACAGGGCCCGACAGAGCCCGACAGAGCCCGACAGCGCCCGACAGGGCCCAGTAGAGCCCGACAGAGCCCGACAGAGCCCGACAGGGCCCGACAGGGCCCGACAGGGCCCGACAGAGCCCGACAGAGTCCGACAGGGCCCAGTAGAGCCCGACAGAGCCCGACAGGGCCCGACAGAGCCCGACAGATCCCGACAGAGCCCGACAGGGCCCAGTAGAGCCCGACAGAGCCCGACAGAGCCCGACAGAGCCTGACAGGGCCCGACAGAGCCCGACAGAGCCCGACAGAGCCCGACAGGGCCCGACAGAGCCCGACAGAGCCCGACAGGGCCCAGTAGAGCCCGACAGAGCCCAGTAGAGCCCGACAGAGCCCGACAGAGCCCGACAGGGCCCGACAGGGCCCGACAGAGCCCGACAGGGCCCAGTAGAGCCCGACAGAGCCCGACAGAGCCCGACAGAGCCCAGTAGAGCCCGACAGAGCCCGACAGGGCCCAGTAGAGCCCGACAGAGCCCAGTAGAGCCCGACAGGGCCCGACAGGGCCCGACAGAGCCCAGTAGAGCCCGACAGGGCCCAGTAGAGCCCGACAGGGCCCGACAGGGCCCGCCAGAGCCCGACAGGGCCCGACAGAGCCCGACAGGGCCCAGTAGAGCCCGACAGAGCCCGACAGAGCCCGACAGAGCCCGACAGAGCCCAGTAGAGCCCGACAGAGCCCGACAGAGCCCGACAGAGCCCAGTAGAGCCCGACAGAGCCCGACAGGGCCCGACAGGGCCCGACAGGGCCCAGTAGAGCCCGACAGAGCCCGACAGAGCCCAGTAGAGCCCAGTAGAGCCCGACAGAGCCCGACAGAGCCCGACAGGGCCCGACAGAGCCCGACAGAGCCCGACAGGGCCCGACAGGGCCCAGTAGAGCCCGAAAGAGCCCGACAGAGCCCAGTAGAGCCCAGTAGAGCCCGACAGGGCCCGACAGGGCCCAGTAGAGCCCGACAGAGCCCGACAGAGCCTGACAGAGCCCGACAGGGCCCGACAGGGCCCGACAGAGCCCGACAGAGCCCGACAGGGCCCAGTAGAGCCCGACAGAGCCCGACAGAGCCCGACAGAGCCCGACAGGGCCCAGTAGAGCCCGACAGAGCCCGACAGAGCCCGACAGAGCCCGACAGGGCCCGACAGGGCCCGACAGAGCCCGACAGGGCCCGACAGGGCCCGACAGGGCCCGACAGAGCCCGACAGGGCCCAGTAGAGCCCGACAGAACCCAGTAGAGCCCAGTAGAGCCCGACAGAGCCCGACAGAGCGCGACACAGCCCGACAGGGCCCGACAGGTCCCGACAGGGCCCGACAGGGCCCAGTAGAGCCCGACAGAGCCCGACAGGGCCCGACAGAGCCCGACAGAGCCCGACAGGGCCCAGTAGAGCCCGACAGAGCCCGACAGAGCCCGACAGGGCCCGACAGGGCCCGACAGAGCCCGACAGGGCCCGACAGAGCCCGACAGGGCCCGACAGAGCCCGACAGGGCCCTACAGAGCCCGACAGAGCCCGACAGAGCCCGACAGAGCCCAGTAGAGCCCAGTAGAGCCCGACAGAGCCCGACAGAGCCCGACAGAGCCCGACAGGGCCCAGTAGAGCCCGACAGAGCCCGACAGAGCCCGACAGAGCCCGACAGGGCCCGACAGGGCCCAGTAGAGCCCGACAGAGCCCGACAGAGCCCAGTAGAGCCCAGTAGAGCCCGACAGAGCCCGACACAGAGAGACAGAGCCCGACAGAGCCCGACAGGGCCCGACAGAGCCCGACAGAGCCCGACAGGGCCCGACAGGGCCCAGTAGAGCCCGACAGAGCCCGACAGGGCCCGACAGAGCCCGACAGAGCCGAGAGGGCCCGACAGAGCCCGACAGAGCCCGACAGAGCCCGACAGGGCCCAGTAGAGCCCAGTAGAGCCCGACAGAGCCCGACAGAGCCCGACAGAGCCCGACAGAGCCCGACAGAGCCCGACAGGGCCCAGTAGAGCCCGACAGAGCCCGACAGAGCCCGACAGAGCCCGACAGGGCCCGACAGGGCCCAGTAGAGCCCGACAGAGCCCGACAGAGCCCAGTAGAGCCCAGTAGAGCCCGACAGAGCCCGACAGGGCCCGACAGAGCCCGACAGAGCACGACAGAGCCCGACAGAGCCCGACAGAGCCCGACAGAACCCGACAGGGCCCAGTAGAGCCCGACAGAGCCCGACAGAGCCCGACAGGGCCCAGTAGAGCCCGACAGAGCCCGACAGGGCCCGACAGGGCCCGACAGAGCCCGACAGAGCCCAACAGGGCCCGACAGGGCCCGACAGAGCCCAGTAGAGCCCGACAGAGCCCGACAGAGCCCGACAGAGCCCGACAGGGCCCGACAGGGCCCGACAGGGCCCAGTAGAGCCCGACAGAGCCCGACAGAGCCCGACAGAGCCCGACAGGGCCCGACAGGGCCCGACAGGGCCCGACAGGGCCCGACAGAGCCCGACAGGTCCCGACAGGTCCCGACAGGGCACGACAGAGCCCGACAGAGCCCGACAGGGCCCGACAGAGCCCGACAGAGCCCGACAGAGCCCGACAGAGCCCGACAGAACCCGACAGAGCCCGACAGAGCCCAGTAGAGCCCAGTAGAGGCCGACAGAGCCCGACAGAGCCCGACAGAGCCCGACAGAGCCCGACAGGGCCCAGTAGAGCCCGACAGAGCCCGACAGAGCCCGACAGAGCCCGACAGGGCCCGACAGGGCCCAGTAGAGCCCGACAGAGCCCGACAGAGCCCAGTAGAGCCGAGTAGAGCCCGACAGAGCCCGACAGAGCCCGACAGAGCCCGACAGAGCCCGACAGGGCCCGACAGAGCCCGACAGAGCCCGACAGGGCCCAGTAGAGCCCGACAGAGCCCGACAGGGCCCGACAGAGCCCGACAGAGCCGAGAGGGCCCGACAGAGCCCGACAGAGCCCGACAGAGCCCGACAGAGCCCGACAGGGCCCGACAGAGCCCGACAGGGCCCGACCGAGCACGACAGAGCCCGACAGAGCACGACAGAGCCCGACAGAGCCCGACAGAGCCCGACAGAACTTGACAGGGCCCAGTTGAGCCCGACAGAGCCCGACAGGGCCCGACAGGGCCCGACAGAGCCCAGTAGAGCCCGACAGAGCCCGACAGAGCCCGACAGAACCCGACAGAGCCCGACAGAGCCCAGTAGAGCCCGACAGAGCCCGACAGAGCCCGACAGAGCCCGACAGGGCCCGACAGGGCCCGACAGGGCCCAGTAGAGCCCGACATAGCCCGACAGAGCCCGACAGAGCCCGACAGGGCCCGACAGGGCCCAGAAGAGCCCGACAGAGCCCGACAGAGCCCGACAGAACCCGACAGAGCCCGACAGAGCCCGACAGAGCCCGACAGGGCCCGACAGGGCCCGACAGGGCCCGACAGAGCCCGACAGAGCCCAGTAGAGCCCGACAGAGCCCGACAGAGCCCGACAGGGCACGACAGAGCCCGACAGAGCCCGACAGGGCCCGACAGAGCCCGACAGAGCCCGACAGGGCCCGACAGGGCCCAGTAGAGCCCGACAGAGCCCAGTAGAGCCCAGTAGAGCCCGACAGAGCCCGACAGAGCCCGACAGAGCCCGACAGAGCCCGACAGGGCCCAGTAGAGCCCGACAGAGCCCGACAGAGCCCGACAGAGCCCGACAGGGCCCAACAGGGCCCAGTAGAGCCCGACAGAGCCCGACAGAGCCCAGTAGAGCCCAGTAGAGCCCGACAGAGCCCGACACAGCCCGACAGAGCCCGACAGAGCCCGACAGGGCCCGACAGAGCCCGACAGAGCCCGACAGGGCCCGACAGGGCCCGACAGGGCCCAGAAGAGCCCGACAGAGCCCGACAGAGCCCGACAGAACCCGACAGAGCCCGACAGAGCCCGACAGAGCCCGACAGGGCCCGACAGAGCCCGACAGGGCCCGACAGGGCCCGACAGGGCCCGACAGAGCCCGACAGAGCCCGACAGAGCCCAGTAGAGCCCGACAGAGCCCGACAGAGCCCGACAGGGCACGACAGAGCCCGACAGAGCCCGACAGAGCCCGAAAGGGCCCGACAGAGCCCGACAGAGCCCGACAGGGCCCGACAGGGCCCAGTAGAGCCCGACAGAGCCCAGTAGAGCCCAGTAGAGCCCGACAGAGCCCGACAGAGCCCGACAGAGCCCGACAGAGCCCGAAAGGGCCCAGTAGAGCCCGACAGAGCCCGACAGAGCCCGACAGAGCCCGACAGGGCCCGACAGGGCCCAGTAGAGCCCGACAGAGCCCGACAGAGCCCAGTAGAGCCCAGTAGAGCCCGACAGAGCCCCACACAGCCCGACAGAGCCCGACAGAGCCCGACAGGGCCCGACAGAGCCCGACAGAGCCCGACAGGGCCCGACAGGGCCCAGTAGAGCCCGACAGAGACCGACAGGGCCCGACAGAGCCCGACAGAGCCGAGAGGGCCCGACAGAGCCCGACAGAGCCCGACAGAGCCCGACAGAGCCCGACAGAGCCCGACAGGGCCCGACAGAGCCCGACAGAGCCCGACAGAGCCCGACAGGGCCCGACAGAGCACGACAGAGCCCGACAGGGCCCGACAGGGCACGACAGAGCCCGACAGAGCCCGACAGAGCCTGACAGGGCCCAGTAGAGCCCGACAGAGCCCGACAGGGCCCGACAGAGCCCGACAGAGCCCGACAGGGCCCGACACGGCCCAGTAGAGCCCGACAGAGCCCGACAGAGCCCGACAGAGCCCGACAGGGCCCGACAGGGCCCGACAGGGCCTGACAGAGCCCAGTAGAGCCCGACAGAGCCCGACAGAGCCCGACAGAGCCCGACAGGGCCCGACAGGGCCCAGTAGAGCCCGACAGAGCCCAGTAGAGCCCAGTAGAGCCCGACAGAGCCCGACAGAGCCCGACAGAGCCCGACAGGGCCCAGTAGAGCCCGACAGAGCCCAGTAGAGCCCAGTAGAGCCCGACAGAGCCCGACAGAGCCCGACAGAGCCCGACAGGGCCCGACAGGGCCCAGTAGAGCCCGACAGAGCCCGACAGGGCCCGACAGAGCCCGACAGAGCCCGACAGAGCCCGACAGAGCCCGACAGGGCCCAGTAGAGCCCGACAGAGCCCGACAGAGCCCGACAGGGCCCGACAGGGCCCGACAGAGCCCGACAGAGCCCGACAGAGCCCAGTAGAGCCCGACAGAGCCCGTCAGGGCCCGACAGAGCCCAGTAGAGCCCAGTAGAGCCCGACAGAGCCCGACAGAGCCCGACAGAGCCCGACAGGGCCCGACAGAGCCCGACAGAGCCTGACAGGGCCCGACAGGGCCCAGTAGAGCCCGACAGAGCCCGACAGAGCCCGACAGAGCCCGACAGGGCCCGACAGAGCCCGACAGGGCCCGACAGGGCCCGACAGAGCCCAGTAGAGCCCGACAGAGCCCGACAGAGCCCGACAGAGCCCGACAGAGCCCAGTAGAGCCCGACAGAGCCCGACAGAGCCCGACAGGGCCCAGTAGAGCCCGACAGAGCCCGACAGAGCCCGACAGAGCCCGACAGGGCCCGACAGGGACCAGAAGAGCCCGACAGAGCCCGACAGAGCCCGACAGAACCCGAAAGAGCCCGACAGGGCCCGACAGAGCCCGACAGGGCCCAGTAGAGCCCGACAGAGCCCGACAGAGCCCGACAGAACCCGACAGAGCCCGACAGAGACCAGTTGAGCCTGACAGAGCCCGACAGAGCCCGACAGAGCCCGACAGGGCCCGACAGGGCCCAGTAGAGCCCGACAGAGCCCGACAGAGCCCGACAGAGCCCAGTAGAGCCCGACAGAGCCCGACAGAGCCCGACAGGGCCCGACAGAGCCCAGTAGAGCCCGACAGGGCCCGACAGAGCCCGACAGAGCCCGACAGGGCCCGACAGGGCCCGACAGGGCCCAGTAGAGCCCGACAGAGCCCGACAGAGCCCAGTAGAGCCCGACAGGGCCCGACAGGGCCCGACAGGGCCCGACAGGGCCCGACAGAGCCCGACAGGTCCCGACAGGTCCCGACAGGGCACGACAGAGCCCGACAGAGCCCGACAGGGCCCGACAGAGCCCGACAGAGCCCGACAGAGCCCGACAGAGCCCGACAGAACCCGACAGAGCCCGACAGAGCCCAGTAGAGCCCAGTAGAGCCCGACAGAGCCCGACAGAGCCCGACAGAGCCCGACAGAGCCCGACAGGGCCCAGTAGAGCCCGACAGAGCCCGACAGAGCCCGACAGAGCCCGACAGGGCCCGACAGGGCCCAGTAGAGCCCGACAGAGCCCGACAGAGCCCAGTAGAGCCCAGTAGAGCCCGACAGAGCCCGACAGAGCCCGACAGAGCCCGACAGAGCCCGACAGGGCCCGACAGAGCCCGACCTAGCCCGACAGGGCCCAGTAGAGCCCGACAGAGCCCGACAGGGCCCGACAGGGCCCGACAGAGCCGAGAGGGCCCGACAGAGCCCGACAGAGCCCGACAGAGCCCGACAGAGCCCGACAGGGCCCGACAGAGCCCGACAGGGCCCGACAGAGCACGACAGAGCCCGACAGAGCCCGACAGAGCCCGACAGATCTTGACAGGGCCCAGTTGAGCCCGACAGAGCCCGACAGGGCCCGACAGGGCCCGACAGAGCCCAGTAGAGCCCGACAGAGCCCGACAGAGCCCGACAGAGCCCGACAGGGCCCGACAGGGCCCGACAGAGCCCGACAGGTCCCGACAGGTCCCGACAGGGCACGACAGAGCCCGACAGAGCCCGACAGGGCCCGACAGAGCCCGACAGAGCCCGACAGAGCCCGACAGAGCCCGACAGAACCCGACAGGGCCCGACAGAGCCCGACAGAGCCCGACAGAGCCCGACAGGGCCCACAGAGCCCGACAGGGCCCGACAGGGCCCGACAGAGCCCAGTAGAGCCTGACAGAGCCCGACAGAGCCCGACAGAGCCCGACAGAACCCGACAGGGCCCGACAGGGCCCGACAGAGCCCGACAGAGCCCGACAGAGCCCGACAGGGCCCACAGAGCCCGACAGGGCCCGACAGGGCCCGACAGAGCCCAGTAGAGCCTGACAGAGCCCGACAGAGCCCGACAGAGCCCGACAGAACCCGACAGAGCCCGACAGAGTCCAGTAGAGCCCGACAGAGCCCGACAGAGCCCGACAGAGCCCGACAGGGCCCGACAGGGCCCGACAGGGCCCAGTAGAGCCCGACAGAGCCCGACAGAGCCCGACAGAGCCCGACAGGGCCCGACAGGGCCCAGAAGAGCCCGACAGAGCCCGACAGAGCCCGACAGAACCCGACAGAGCCCGACAGAGCCCGACAGAGCCCGACAGGGCCCGACAGGGCCCGACAGAGCCCGACAGAGCCCGACAGTGCCCAGTAGAGACCGACAGAGCCCGACAGAGCCCAGTAGAGCCCAGTAGAGCCCGACAGAGCCCGACAGAGCCCGACAGAACCCGACAGAGCCCGACAGAGACCAGTTGAGCCCGACAGAGCCCGACAGAGCCCGACAGAGCCCGACAGGGCCCGACAGGGCCCGACAGGGCCCAGTAGAGCCCGACAGAGCCCGACAGAGCCCGACAGAGCCCGACAGAGCCCAGTAGAGCCCGACAGAGCCCGACAGAGCCCGACAGAGCCCGACAGGGCCCGACAGAGCCCGACAGAGCCCGACAGGGCCCGACAGGGCCCGACAGAGCCCAGCAGAGCCCGACAGAGCCCGACAGAGCCCGACAGGGCCCGACAGGGCCCAGTAGACCCCGGAAGAGCCCGACAGAGCCCAGTAGAGCCCGACAGAGCCCGACAGAGCCCGACAGAGCCCGACAGGGCCCGACAGGGCCCGACAGAGCCCGACAGGGCCCGACAGGGCCCAGTAGAGCCCGACAGAGCCCGACAGAGCCCGACAGAGCCCAGTAGAGCCCGACAGAGCCCGAGAGAGCCCGACAGAGCCCGACAGAGCCCGACAGGGCCCGACAGAGCCCGACAGAGCCCGACAGGGCCCGACAGAGCCCGACAGAGCCCGACAGGGCCCGACAGGGCCCAGTAGAGCCCAACAGAGCCCGACAGAGCCCGACAGGGCCCGACAGGGCCCGACAGGGCCCGACAGAGCCCAGTAGAGCCCGACAGAGCCCGACAGAGCCCGACAGAGCCCGACAGAGCCCGACAGGGCCCAGTAGAGCCCGACAGAGCCCGACAGAGCCCGACAGGGCCCGACAGAGCCCGACAGAGCCCGACAGAGCCCGACAGAACCCGTCAGAGCCCGACAGAGCCCGACAGAGCCCGACAGAGCCCGACAGGGCCCAGTAGAGGCCGACAGAGCCCGACAGAGCCCGACAGAGCCCTACAGGGCCCGACAGAGCCCGACAGAGCCCGACAGAGCCCGACAGGGCCCGACAGGGCCCAGTAGAGCCCGACAGAGCCGAGAGGGCCCGACAGAGCCCGACAGAGCCCGACAGAGCCCGACAGGGCCCGACAGAGCCCGACAGAGCCCGACAGGGCCCAGTAGAGCCCGACAGAGCCCGACAGAGCCCGACAGAATCCGACAGGGCCCAGTAGAGCCCGACAGAGCCCGACAGAGCCCGACAGAGCCCGACAGGGCCCGACAGAGCCCGACAGAGCCCGACAGAGCCCGACAGCGCCCGACAGGGCCCAGTAGAGCCCGACAGAGCCCGACAGAGCCCGACAGGCCCGACAGAGCCCGACAGAGCCCGACAGAGCCCGACAGGGCCCAGTAGAGCCCGACAGAGCCCGACAGGGCCCGACAGAGCCCGACAGAGCCCGACAGAGCCCGACAGGGCCCAGTAGAGCCCGACAGAGCCCGACAGAGCCCGACAGAGCCTGACAGAGCCCGACAGGGCCCGACAGAGCCCGACAGAGCCCGACAGGGCCCGACAGAGCCCGACAGAGCCCGACAGGGCCCGACAGAGCCCGACAGGGACCGACAGGGCCCGACAGAGCCCGACAGAGCCCGACAGAGCCCGACAGGGCCCGACAGAGCCCGACAGAGCCCGACAGGGCCCAGTAGAGCCCGACAGAGCCCGACAGAGCCCGACAGAGCCCAGTAGAGCCCGACAGAGCCCGACAGAGCCCGACAGAGCCCGACAGGGCCCGACAGGGCCCAGTAGAGCCCGACAGAGCCCGACAGAACCTGACAGAGCCCGACAGGGCCCGACAGAGCCCAGTAGAGCCCGACAGAGCCCGACAGAGCCCGACAGGGCCCGACAGGGCCCGACAGAGCCCGACAGAGCCCGACAGAGCCCGACAGGGCCCGACAGAGCCCGACAGGGCCCGACAGGGACCGACAGAGCCCGACAGAGCCCGACAGGGCCCGACAGAGCCCGACAGGGCCCAGTAGAGCCCGACAGAGACCGACAGAGCCCGACAGAGTCCGACAGAGCCCAGTAGAGCCCGACAGAACCCGACAGAGCCCGACAGAGCCCAGTAGAGCCCGACAGAGCCCGACAGAGCCCGACAGGGCCCGACAGGGCCCGACAGGGCCCGACAGAGCCCGACAGAGCCCGACAGAGCCCGACAGAGCCCGACAGGGCCCACGGAGCCCGACAGGGCCCGACAGGGCCCGACAGAGCCCAGTAGAGCCTGACAGAGCCCGACAGAGCCCGACAGAGCCCGACAGAACCCGACAGAGCCCGACAGAATCCACTAGAGCCCGACAGAGCCCGACAGAGCCCGACAGAGCCCGACAGGGCCCGACAGGGCCCAGTAGAGCCCGACAGAGCCCGACAGAGCCCGACAGAGCCCGACAGGGCCCGACAGGGCCCAGAAGAGCCCGACAGAGCCCGACAGAACCCGACAGAGCCCGACAGAGCCCGACAGAGCCCGACAGGGCCCGACAGAGCCCGACAGAGCCCGACAGGGCCCAGTAGAGACCGACAGAGCCAGACAGAGCCCAGTAGAGCCCAGTAGAGACCGACAGAGCCCGACAGAGCCCGACAGAGCCCGACAGAGCCCGACAGAACCCGACAGGGCCCGACAGAGCCCGACAGGGCCCGACAGAGCCCGACAGGGCCCAGTAGAGCCCGACAGAGCCCGACAGAGCCCGACAGAGCCCGACAGAGCCCAGTAGAGCCCGACAGAGCCCGACAGAGCCCGACAGAGCCCAGTAGAGCCCGACAGAGCCCGACAGAGCCCAGTAGAGCCCAGTAGAGCCCGACAGAGCCCGACAGGGCCCGACAGAGCCCGACAGAGCCCGACAGGGCCCGACAGAGCCCGACAGGGCCCGACAGGGCCCAGTAGAGCCCGACAGAGCCCGACAGAGCCTGACAGAGCCCGACAGGGACCGACAGGGCCCGACAGAGCCCGACAGAGCCCGACAGGGCCCAGTAGAGCCGGACAGAGCCCGACAGAGCCCGACAGAGCCCGACAGAGCCCGACAGGGCCCAGTAGAGCCCGACAGAGCCCGACAGAGCCCGACAGGGCCCGACAGGGCCCGACAGAGCCCGACAGAGCCCGACAGGGCCCGACAGAGCCCGACAGACCCCGACAGAGCCCGACAGGGCCCGACATTGCCCAGTAGAGCCTGACAGAGCCCGACAGAGCCCAACAGGGCCCGACAGGGCCCGACAGAGCCCGACAGAGCCCGACAGGGCCCGACAGGGCCCGACAGGGCCCGACAGGGCCGGACAGGGCCCGACAGAGCCCAGTAGAGCCCGACAGAGCCCGACAGAGCCCGACAGAGCCCGACAGAGCCCGACAGGGCCCGACAGGGCCCGACAGGGCCCAGTAGAGCCCGACAGAGCCCGACAGAGCCCGACAGAGCCCGACAGAGCCCGACAGGGCCCGACA
Organism: Caloenas nicobarica; assembly: GCF_036013445.1. Lineage (NCBI taxonomy): Eukaryota > Metazoa > Chordata > Aves > Columbiformes > Columbidae > Caloenas > Caloenas nicobarica. Next base: position 153,053 of record NW_027017207.1, read on the forward strand.
GAGCCCGACAGAGCCCGACAGGGCCCAACAGGGCCCGACAGAGACCGACAGGGCCCGACAGAGCCCGACAGGGCCCGACAGAGCCCGACAGGGCCCGACAGAGCCCGACAGAGCCCGACAGGGCACGACAGAGCCCGACAGATCCCGACAGGGCCCGACAGAGCCCGACAGAGCCCGACAGAGCCCGACAGAACCCGACAGAGCCCGACAGAGCCCGACAGAGCCCAGTAGAGCCCGACAGAGCCCGAAAGAGCCCGACAGAGCCCGAAAGAGCCCGAAAGAGCCCGACAAAGCCCGACACGGCCCGACAGGGCCCGACAGGGCCCAGTAGAGCCCGACAGAGCCCGACAGAACCCGTCAGAGCCCGACAGAGTCCGACAGGGCCCAGTAGAGCCCGACAGAGCCCGACAGAGCCCGACAGAGCCCGACAGGGCCCGACAGGGCCCGACAGAGCCCGACAGAGCCCGACAGAGTCCGACAGGGCCCAGTAGAGCCCGACAGAGCCCGACAGAGCCCGACAGAGCCCGACAGGGCCCGACAGGGCCCGACAGAGCCCGACAGGGCCCGACAGGGCCCAGTAGAGCCCGACAGAGCCCGAGAGGGCCCGACAGAGCCCGACAGAGCCCGACAGAGCCCGACAGGGCCCGACAGAGCCCGACAGAGCCCGACAGGGCCCGACAGGGCCCAGTAGAGCCCGACAGAGCCCGACAGAGCCCGACAGAACCGGACAGGGCCCAGTAGAGCCCGACAGAGCCCGACAGAGCCCGACAGGGCCCGACAGGGCCCAGTAGAGCCTGATAGAGCCCGACAGAGCCCGACAGAGCCCGACAGGGCCCGACAGAGCCCGACAGAGCCCGACAGGGCCCGACAGGGCCCGACAGGGCCCGACAGAGCCCGACAGGGCCCGATAGAGCCCGACAGGGCCCGACAGAGCCCGACAGAGCCCGACAGGGCACGACAGAGCCCGACAGAGCCCGACAGGGCCCGACAGAGCCCGACAGAGCCCGACAGCACCAGACAGGGCCCAGTAGAGCCCGACAGAGCCCGACAGATCCCGACAGAGCCCGACAGGGCCCGACAGAGCCCGACAGAGCCCAGTAGAGCCCGACAGAGCCCGACAGGGCCCAGTAGAGCCCGACAGAGCCCGACAGAGCCCGACAGAGCCCGACAGGGCCCGACAGAGCCCGACAGGGCCCGACAGAGCCCGACAGAGCCCGACAGAGCCCGACAGAGCCCAGTAGAGCCCGACAGAGCCCGACAGAGCCCGAAAGGGCCCGACAGAGCCCGACAGGGCCCGACAGGGCCCGACAGAGCCCGACAGAGCCCGACAGAGCCCACAGGGCCCGACAGAGCCCAACAGAGCCCGACAGGGCCCGACAGAGCCCGACAGAGCCCGACAGGGCCCGACAGGGCCCGACAGAGCCCGACAGAACCCGACAGAGCCCGACAGAGTCCAGTAGAGCCCGACAGAGCCCGACAGAGCCCGACAGAGCCCGACAGGGCCCGACAGGGCCCGACAGGGCCCAGTAGAGCCCGACAGAGCCCGACAGAGCCCGACAGAGCACGACAGGGCCCGACAGAGCCTGACAGAGCCCGACAGGGGCCGACAGGGCCCGACAGAGACCGACAGGGCCCCGTAGAGACCGACAGAGCCCGACAGAGCCCAGTAGAGCCCAGTAGAGCCCGACAGAGCCCGACAGAGCCCGACAGAACCCGACAGAGCCCGACAGAGACCAGTTGAGCCCGACAGAGCCCGACAGAGCCCGACAGAGCCCGACAGGGCCCGACAGGGCCCAGTAGAGCCCGACAGAGCCCGACAGAGCCCGACAGAGCCCGACAGAGCCCAGTAGAGCCCGACAGAGCCCGACAGAGCCCGACAGGGCCCGATAGAGCCCGACAGAGGCCGACAGGGCCCGACAGGGCCCGACAGGGCCCAGTAGAGCCCGACAGAGCCCGACAGAGCCCGACAGAGCCCGACAGGGCCCAGTAGAGCCCAGTAGAGCCCGACAGAGTCCAGTAGAGCCCGACAGAGCCCGACAGAGCCCGACAGAGCCCGACAGGGCCCGACAGAGCCCGACAGGGCCCGACAGAGCCCGACAGAGCCCGACAGGGCCCGACAGAGCCTGACAGAGCCCGACAGGGCCCAGTAGAGCCCGACAGAGCCCGACAGAGCCCAACAGAGCCCAGTAGAGCCCGACAGAGCCCGACAGAGCCCGACAGAGCCCGACAGAACCCGACAGGGCCCGACAGGGCCCGACAGAGCCCGACAGGGCCCGACAGAGCCCGACAGAGCCCGACAGAGCCCGACAGGGCCCGACAGAGCCCGACAGAGCCCGACAGGGCCCGACAGGGCCCAGTAGAGCCCGACAGAGCCCGACAGAGCCCGACAGGGCCCGACAGGGCCCGACAGGGCCCGACAGAGCCCAGTAGAGCCCGACAGAGCCCGACAGAGCCCGACAGAGCCCGACAGAGCCCGACAGGGCCCGACAGGGCCCAGTAGAGCCCGACAGAGCCCGACAGAGCCCGACAGAGCCCGACAGGGCCCAGTAGAGCCCGACAGAGCCCGACAGAGCCCGACAGAGCCCGACAGGGCCCGACAGAGCCCGACAGAGCCCGACAGCGCCCAACAGGGCCCAGTAGAGCCCGACAGAGCCCGACAGAGCCCGACAGAGCCCGACAGAGCCCGACAGGGCCCAACAGAGCCCGACAGAGCCCGACAGAGCCCAGTAGAGCCCGACAGAGCCCGACAGGGCCCAGTAGAGCCCGACAGAGCCCGACAGAGCCCGACAAAGCCCGACAGGGCCCGACAGGGCCCGACAGAGCCCGACAGGGCTCGACAGAGCCCGACAGAGCCCGACAGGGCCCGACAGAGCCCGACAGAGCCCGACAGAGCCCGACAGGGCCCAGTAGAGCCCGACAGAGCCCGATAGAGCCCGACAGAGCCCGACAGAGCCCAGTAGAGCCCGACAGAGCCCGACAGAGCCCGACAGAGCCCGACAGGGCCCGACAGAGCCCGACAGGGCCCGACAGGGCCCGACAGAGCCCGACAGAGCCCGACAGAGCCCGACAGGGCCCGACAGGGCCCACAGAGCCCGACAGGGCCCGACAGGGCCCGACAGAGCCCAGTAGAGCCTGACAGAGCCCGACAGAGCCCGACAGAGCCCGACAGAACCAGACAGAGCCCGACAGAGTCCAGTAGAGCCCGACAGAGCCCGACAGAGCCCGACAGAGCCCGACAGGGCCCGACAGGGCCCGACAGGGCCCAGTAGAGCCCGACAGAGCCCGACAGAGCCCGACAGAGCCCGACAGGGCCCGACAGGGCCCAGAAGAGCCCGACAGAGCCCGACAGAGCCCGACAGAGCCCGACAGAACCCGACAGAGCCCGACAGAGCCCGACAGAGCCCGACAGGGCCCGACAGGGCCCGACAGAGCCCGACAGAGCCCGACAGGGCCCAGTAGAGACCGACAGAGCCCGACAGAGCCCAGTAGAGCCCAGTAGAGCCCGACAGAGCCCGACAGAGCCCGACAGAACCCGACAGAGCCCGACAGAGACCAGTTGAGCCCGACAGAGTCCGACAGAGCCCGACAGAGCCCGACAGGGCCCGACAGGGCCCGACAGGGCCCAGTAGAGCCCGACAGAGCCCGACAGAGCCCGACAGAGCCCAGTAGAGCCCGACAGAGCCCGACAGAGCCCGACAGAGCCCGACAGGGCCCGACAGAGCCCGACAGAGCCCGACAGGGCCCGACAGGGCCCGACAGAGCCCAGTAGAGCCCGACAGAGCCCGACAGAGCCCGACAGGGCCCGACAGGGCCCAGTAGACCCCGGAAGAGCCCGACAGAGCCCAGTAGAGCCCGACAGAGCCTGACAGAGCCCGACAGAGCCCGACAGGGCCCGACAGGGCCCGACAGAGCCCGACAGGGCCCGACAGAGCCTGACAGAGCCCGACAGGGCCCAGTAGAGCCCGACAGAGCCCGACAGAGCCCGACAGAGCCCAGTAGAGCCCGACAGAGCCCGAGAGAGCCCGACAGAGCCCGACAGAGCCCGACAGGGCCCGACAGAGCCCGACAGAGCCCGACAGGGCCCGACAGGGCCCGACAGAGCCCGACAGGGCCGGACAGGGCCCAGTAGAGCCCGACAGAGCCCGACAGAGCCCGACAGGGCCCGACAGGGCCCGACAGGGCCCGACAGAGCCCAGTAGAGCCCGACAGAGCCCGACAGAGCCCGACAGGGCCCGACAGGGCCCAGTAGAGCCCGACAGAGCCCGACAGAGCCCGACAGGGCCCGACAGGGCCCGACAGAGCCCGACAGAGCCCGACAGAACCCGTCAGAGCCCGACAGAGCCCGACAGAGCCCGACAGAGCCCGACAGGGCCCAGTAGAGGCCGACAGAGCCCGACAGAGCCCGACAGAGCCCTACAGGGCCCGACAGAGCCCGACAGAGCCCGACAGAGCCCGACAGGGCCCGACAGGGCCCAGTAGAGCCCGACAGAGCCGAGAGGGCCCGACAGAGCCCGACAGAGCCCGACAGAGCCCGACAGAGCCCGACAGGGCCCGACAGAGCCCGACAGAGCCCGACAGGGCCCAGTAGAGCCCGACAGAGCCCGACAGAGCCCGACAGAATCCGACAGGGCCCAGTAGAGCCCGACAGAGCCCGACAGAGCCCGACAGAGCCCGACAGGGCCCGACAGAGCCCGACAGAGCCCGACAGAGCCCGACAGCGCCCGACAGGGCCCAGTAGAGCCCGACAGAGCCCGACAGAGCCCGACAGGGCCCGACAGAGCCCGACAGAGCCCGACAGAGCCCGACAGGGCCCGACAGAGCCCGACAGAGCCCGACAGAGCCCGACAGGGCCCAGTAGAGCCCGACAGAGCCCGACAGGGCCCGACAGAGCCCGACAGAGCCCGACAGAGCCCGACAGGGCCCAGTAGAGCCCGACAGAGCCCGACAGAGCCCGACAGAGCCCGTCAGAGCCCGACAGGGCCCGACAGAGCCCGACAGAGCCCGACAGGGCCCGACAGAGCCCGACAGAGCCCGACAGAGCCCGACAGGGCCCGACAGAGCCCGACAGGGCCCGACAGGGCCCGACAGGGCCCGACAGAGCCTGACAGAGCCCGACAGGGCCCGACAGAGCCCGACAGAGCCCGACAGGGCCCAGTAGAGCCCGACAGAGCCCGACAGAGCCCGACAGAGCCCAGTAGAGCCCGACAGAGCCCGACAGAGCCCGACAGAGCCCGACAGGGACCGACAGGGCCCAGTAGAGCCCGACAGAGCCCGACAGAACCTGACAGAGCCCGACAGGGCCCGACAGAGCCCAGTAGAGCCCGACAGAGCCCGACAGAGCCCGACAGGGCCCGACAGGGCCCGACAGAGCCCGACAGAGCCCGACAGAGCCCGACAGGGCCCGACAGAGCCCGACAGGGCCCGACAGGGCCCGACAGAGCCCGACAGAGCCCGACAGGCCCCGACAGAGCCCGACAGGGCCCGGTAGAGCCCGACAGAGCCCGACAGAGCCCGACAGAGCCCGACAGAGCCCAGTAGAGCCCGACAGAACCCGACAGAGCCCGACAGAGCCCAGTAGAGCCCGACAGAGCCCGACAGAGCCCGACAGGGCCCGACAGAGCCCGACAGGGCCCGACAGAGCCCGACAGGGCCCGACAGGGCCCGACAGAGCCCGACAGAGCCCGACAGAGCCCGACAGGGCCCGACAGAGCCCGACAGGGCCCGACAGGGCCCACAGAGCCCGACAGGGCCCGACAGGGCCCGACAGAGCCCAGTAGAGCCTGACAGAGCCCGACAGAGCCCGACAGAGCCCGACAGAACCCGACAGAGCCCGACAGAATCCAGTAGAGCCCGACAGAGCCCGACAGAGCCCGACAGAGCCCGACAGGGCCCGACAGGGCCCGACAGGGCCCGACAGGGCCCGACAGAGCCCGACAGAGCCCGACAGAGCCCGACAGGGCCCGACAGGGCCCAGAAGAGCCCGACAGAGCCCGACAGAGCCCGACAGAGCCCGACAGAACCCGACAGAGCCCAACAGAGCCCGACAGAGCCCGACAGGGCCCGACAGGGCCCGACAGAGCCCGACAGAGCCCGACAGGGCCCAGTAGAGACCGACAGAGCCAGACAGAGCCCAGTAGAGCCCAGTAGAGCCCGACAGAGCCCGACAGAGCCCGACAGAGCCCGACAGAGCCCGACAGAACCCGACAGAGCCCGACAGAGACCAGTTGAGCCCGACAGAGCCCGACAGAGCCCGACAGAGCCCGACAGGGCCCGACAGGGCCCAGTAGAGCCCGACAGAGCCCGACAGAGCCCGACAGGGCCCGACAGGGCCCAGTAGAGCCCGACAGAGCCCGACAGAGCCCGACAGGGCCCGACAGAGCCCGACAGAGCCCGACAGGGCCCGACAGGGCCCGACAGAGCCCAGTAGAGCCCGACAGAGCCCGACAGAGCCCGACAGAGCCCGACAGGGCCCAGTAGACCCCGGAAGAGCCCGACAGAGCCCAGTAGAGCCCGACAGAGCCCGACAGAGCCCGACAGAGCCCGACAGGGCCCGACAGGGCCCGACAGAGCCCGACAGGGCCCGACGGAGCCTGACAGAGCCCGACAGGGCCCAGTAGAGCCCGACAGAGCCCGACAGAGCCCGACAGAGCCCAGTAGAGCCCGACAGAGCCCGAGAGAGCCCGACAGAGCCCGACAGAGCCCGACAGGGCCCGACAGAGCCCGACAGAGCCCGACAGGGCCCGACAGAGCCCGACAGAGCCCGACAGAGCCCGACAGAGCCCGACAGGGCCCAGTAGAGCCCGACAGAGCCCGACAGAGCCCGACAGGGCCCGACAGGGCCCGACAGGGCCCGACAGAGCCCAGTAGAGCCCGACAGAGCCCGACAGAGCCCGACAGAGCCCGACAGAGCCCGACAGGGCCCGACAGGGCCCAGTGGAGCCCGACAGAGCCCGACAGAGCCCGACAGGGCCCGACAGAGCCCGACAGAGCCCGACAGAGCCCGTCAGAGCCCGACAGAGCCCGACAGAGCCTGACAGAGTCCGACAGGGCCCAGTAGAGGCCGACAGAGCCCGACAGAGCCCGACAGAGCCCGACAGGGCCCGACAGAGCCCGACAGGGCCCGACAGAGCCCGACAGGGCCCAGTAGAGCCCGACAGAGCCCGACAGAGCCCGACAGAATCCGACAGGGCCCAGTAGAGCCCGACAGAGCCCGACAGAGCCCGACAGAGCCCGACAGGTCCCGACAGAGCCCGACAGAGCCCGACAGCGCCCGACAGGGCCCAGTAGAGCCCGACAGAGCCCGACAGAGCCCGACAGGGCCCGACAGAGCCCGACAGAGCCCGACAGAGCCCGACAGGGCCCAGTAGAGCCCGACAGAGCCCGACAGGGCCCGACAGAGCCCGACAGAGCCCGACAGAGCCTGACAGGGCCCAGTAGAGCCCGACAGAGCCCGTCAGAGCCCGACAGAGCCCGTCAGAGCCCGACAGGGCCCGACAGAGCCCGACAGAGCCCGACAGGGCCCGACAGAGCCCGACAGAGCCCGACAGGGCCCGACAGGGCCCGACAGAGCCCGACAGAGCCCGACAGAGCCCGACAGGGCCCGACAGAGCCCGACAGAGCCCGACAGGGCCCAGTAGAGCCCGACAGAGCCCGACAGAGCCCGACAGAGCCCAGTAGAGCCCGACAGAGCCCGACAGAGCCCGACAGAGCCCGACAGGGCCCGACAGGGCCCAGTAGAGCCCGACAGAGCCCGACAGAACCTGACAGAGCCCGACAGGGCCCGACAGAGCCCGACAGAGCCCGACAGAGCCCGACAGGGCCCGACAGGGCCCGACAGATCCCGACAGAGCCCGACAGAGCCCGACAGGGCCCGACAGAGCCCGACAGGGCCCGACAGGGCCCGACAGAGCCCGACAGAGCCCGACAGGGCCCGACAGAGCCCGACAGGGCCCAGTAGAGCCCGACAGAGCCCGACAGAGCCCGACAGAGCCCGACAGAGCCCAGTAGAGCCCGACAGAACACGACAGAGCCCGACAGAGCCCAGTAGAGCCCGACAGAGCCCGACAGGGCCCGACAGGGCCCGACAGGGCCCAGTAGAGCCCGACAGAGCCCGACAGAGCCCAGTAGAGCCCAGTAGAGCCCGACAGAGCCCGACAGAGCCCGAGAGAGCCCGACAGGGCCCGACAGAGCCCGACAGAGCCCGACAGGGCCCGACAGGGCCCGACAGGGCCCAGTAGAGCCCGAAAGAGCCCGACAGAGCCCAGTAGAGCCCAGTAGAGCCCGACAGGGCCCGACAGGGCCCGACAGGGCCCAGTAGAGCCCGACAGAGCCCGACAGAACCTGACAGAGCCCGACAGGGCCCGACAGAGCCCAGTAGAGCCCGACAGAGCCCGACAGAGCCCGACAGGGCCCAGTAGAGCCCGACAGAGCCCGACAGAGCCCGACAGAGCCCGACAGGGCCCAGTAGAGCCCGACAGAGCCCGACAGAGCCCGACAGAGCCCGACAGGGCCCGACAGGGCCCGACAGAGCCCGACAGGGCCCGACAGAGCCCGACAGAGCCCGACAGGGCCCAGTAGAGCCTGATAGAGCCCGACAGAGCCCGACAGAGCCCGACAGGGCCCGACAGAGCCCGACAGGGCCCGACAGAGCCCGAGAGGGCCCGATAGAGCCCGACAGGGCCCGACAGAGCCCGACAGAGCCCGACAGGGCACGACAGAGCCCGACAGAGCCCGACAGGGCCCGACAGAGCCCGACAGAGCCCGACAGAGCCCGACAGAGCCTGACAGGGCCCGACAGGGCCCAGTAGAGCCCGACAGAGCCCAGTAGAGCCCAGTAGAGCCCGACAGAGCCCGACAGAGCCCGACAGAGCCCGACAGGGCCCGACAGGGCCCAGTAGAGCCCGACAGAGCCCGACAGGGCCCGACAGAGCCCGACAGAGCCCGACAGGGCCCGACAGAGCCCGACAGAGCCCGACAGGGCCCAGTAGAGCCCGACAGAGCCCGACAGGGCCCGATAGAGCCCGACAGGGCCCGACAGAGCCCGACAGAGCCCGACAGGGCCCGACAGGGCCCGACAGAGCCCGACAGAGCCCGACAGGGCCCGACAGAGCCCGACAGGGCCCCACAGAGCCCGACAGAGCCCGACAGGGCCCAGTAGAGCCCGACAGAGCCCGACAGAGCCCGACAGGGCCCGACAGAGCCCGACAGAGCCCGACAGAGCCCGACAGGGCCCCACAGAGCCCGACAGAGCCCGACAGAGCCCGACAGGGCCCAGTAGAGCCCGACACAGCCCGACAGAGCCCGACAGAGCCCGACAGAGCCCAGTAGAACCCGAGAGAGCCCGACAGAGCCCGACAGGGCCCGACAGGGCCCGACAGAGCCCGACAGAGCCCGACAGGGCCCGACAGGGCCCGACAGAGCCCAGTAGAGCCCGACAGAGCCCGACAGAGCCCGACAGGGCCCGACAGGGCCCAGTAGAGCCCGACAGAGCCCGACAGAGCCCGACAGAGCCCGACAGGGCCCGACAGAGCCCGACAGAGCCCGACAGGGCCCGACAGGGCCCGACAGGGCACGACAGAGCCCGACAGAGCCCGACAGGGCCCGACAGAGCGCGACAGGGCCCGACAGAGCCCGGCAGAGCCCGACAGGGCCCGACAGAGCCCGACAGAGCCAAACAGGGCCCAGTAGAGCCCGACAGAGCCCGACAGAGCCCGACAGAGCCCAGTAGAGCCCAGTAGAGCCCGACAGGGCCCGACACAGCCCGACAGAGCCCGACAGAGCCCGACAGGGCCCGACAGAGCCCGACAGAGCCCGACAGGGCCCGACAGGGCCCATTAGAGCCCGACAGAGCCCGACAGGGCCCGACAGAGCCCGACAGAGCCCGACAGGGCCCGACAGAGCCCGACAGGGCCTAGTAGAGCCCGACAGAGCCCGACAGAGCCCGACAGAATCCGACAGGGCCCAGTAGAGCCCGACAGAGCCCGACAGAGCCCGACAGAGCCCGACAGGGCCCGACAGAGCCCGACAGAGCCCGACAGAGCCCGACAGCGCCCGACAGGGCCCAGTAGAGCCCGACAGAGCCCGACAGAGCCCGACAGGGCCCGACAGAGCCCGACAGAGCCCGACAGAGCCCGACAGGGCCCGACAGGGCCCAGTAGAGCCCGACAGAGCCCGACAGGGCCCGACAGAGCCCGACAGAGCCCGACAGAGCCCGACAGGGCCCAGTAGAGCCCGACAGAGCCCGACAGAGCCCGTCAGAGCCTGACAGGGCCCGACAGAGCCCGACAGAGCCCGACAGGGCCCGACAGAGCCCGACAGAGCCCGACAGGACCCGACAGAGCCCGACAGGGCCCGACAGGGCCCGACAGAGCCCGACAGAGCCCGACAGGGCCCAGTAGAGCCCGACAGAGCCCGACAGAGCCCGACAGAGCCCAGTAGAGCCCGACAGAGCCCGACAGAGCCCGACAGAGCCCAGTAGAGCCCGACAGAACCCGACAGAGCCCGACAGAGCCCAGTAGAGCCCGACAGAGCCCGACAGGGCCCGACAGGGCCCGACAGGGCCCAGTAGAGCCCGACAGAGCCCGACAGAGCCCAGTAGAGCCCAGTAGAGCCCGACAGAGCCCGACAGAGCCCGAGAGAGCCCGACAGGGCCCGACAGAGCCCGACAGAGCCCGACAGGGCCCGACAGGGCCCGACAGGGCCCAGTAGAGCCCGAAAGAGCCCGACAGAGCCCAGTAGAGCCCAGTAGAGCCCGACAGGGCCCGACAGGGCCCGACAGGGCCCAATAGAGCCCGACAGAGCCCGACAGAACCTGACAGAGCCCGACAGGGCCCGACAGAGCCCAGTAGAGCCCGACAGAGCCCGACAGAGCCCGACAGGGCCCAGTAGAGCCCGACAGAGCCCGACAGAGCCCGACAGAGCCCGACAGGGCCCAGTAGAGCCCGACAGAGCCCGACAGAGCCCGACAGAGCCCGACAGGGCCCGACAGGGCCCAACAGAGCCCGACAGGGCCCGACAGGGCCCAGTAGAGCCTGATAGAGCCCGACAGAGCCCGACAGAGCCCGACAGGGCCCGACAGGGCCCGATAGAGTCCGAAAGGGCCCGACAGAGCCCGACAGAGCCCGACAGGGCACGACAGAGCCCGACAGAGCCCGACAGGGCCCGACAGAGCCCGACAGAGCCCGACAGAGCCCGACAGAGCCTGACAGGGCCCGACAGGGCCCAGTAGAGACCGACAGAGCCCAGTATGGCCCAGTAGAGCCCGACAGAGCCCGACAGAGCCCGACAGAGCCCGACAGGGCCCGACAGGACCCGACAGGGCCCAGTAGAGCCCGAAAGAGCCCGACAGGGCCCGACAGAGCCCGACAGAGCCCGACAGGGCCCGACAGAGCCCGACAGGGCCCAGTAGAGCCCGACAGAGCCCGACAGGGCCCGATAGAGCCCGACAGGGCCCGACAGAGCCCGACAGAGCCCGACAGGGCCCGACAGGGCCCGACAGAGCCCGACAGGGCCCGACAGAGCCCGACAGGGCCCCACAGAGCCCGACAGAGCCCGACAGGGCCCAGTAGAGCCCGACAGAGCCCGACAGAGCCCGACAGAGCCTGACAGGGCCCGACAGAGCCCGACAGAGCCCGACAGAGCCCGACAGGGCCCCACAGAGCCCGACAGAGCCCGACAGAGCCCGACAGGGCCCAGTAGAGCCCGACAGAGCCCGACAGAGCCCGACAGAGCCCGACAGAGCCCAGTAGAGCCCGACAGAGCCCGACAGAGCCCGACAGGGCCCGACAGGGCCCGACAGAGCCCGACAGAGCCCGACAGGGCCCGACAGGGCCCGACAGAGCCCAGTAGAGCCCGACAGAGCCCGACAGAGCCCGACAGGGCCCGACAGGGCCCAGTAGAGCCCGACAGAGCCCGACAGAGCCCGACAGAGCCCGACAGGGCCCGACAGAGCCCGACAGGGCCCGACAGAGCGCGACAGGGCCCGACAGAGCCCGACAGGGCCCGACAGGGCCCGACAGAGCCCGACAGAGCCCGACAGAGCCAAACAGGGCCCAGTAGAGCCCGACAGAGCCCGACAGAGCCCGACAGAGCCCAGTAGAGCCCAGTAGAGCCCGACAGAGCCCGACACAGCCCGACAGAGCCCGACAGAGCCCGACAGGGCCCGACAGGGCCCGACAGAGCCCGACAGGGCCCGACAGGGCCCATTAGAGCCCGACAGAGCCCGACAGGGCCCGACAGAGCCCGACAGAGCCCGACAGAGCCCGACAGGGCCCAGTAGAGCCCGACAGAGCCCGACAGAGCCCGACAGAGCCCGACACGGACCGACAGAGCCCGACAGGGCCCGACAGGGCCCGACAGAGCCCGACAGAGCCCGACAGGGCCCCACAGAGCCCGACAGAGCCCAGTAGAGCCCAGTAGAGCCCGACAGAGCCCGACAGAACCCGACAGGGCCCGACAGGGCCCGACAGGGCCCAGTAGAGCCCGACAGAGCCCGACAGAGCCCGATAGAGCCCGACAGAGCCCAGTAGAGCCCGACAGAACCCGACAGAGCCCGACAGAGCCCGACAGGGCCCGACAGAGCCCGACAGGGCCCGACAGGGCCCGACAGAGCCCGACAGAGCCCGACAAGGCCCGACAGAGCCCGACAGGGCCCGACAGGGCCCGACAGAGCCCAGTAAAGCCCGACAGAGCCCGACAGAGCCCGACAGAACCCGACAGAGCCCGACAGAGTCCAGTAGAGCCCGACAGAGCCCGACAGAGCCCGACAGAGCCCGACAGTGCCCGACAGGGCCCGACAGGGCCCAGTAGAGCCCGACAGAGCCCGACAGAGCCCGACAGAGCCCGACAGGGCCCGACAGGGCCCAGAAGAGCCCGACAGAGCCCGACAGAGCCCGACAGAACCCGACAGAGCCCGACAGAGCCCGACAGAGCCCGACAGGGCCCGACAGGGCCCGACAGAGCCCGACAGAGCCCGACAGGGCCCAGTAGAGACCGACAGAGCCCGACAGAGCCCAGTAGAGCCCAGTAGAGCCCGACAGAGCCCGACAGAGCCCGACAGAGCCCGACAGAACCCGACAGAGCCCGACAGAGACCAGTTGAGCCCGACAGAGCCCGACAGAGCCCGACAGAGCCCGACAGGGCCCGACAGGGCCCAGTAGAGCCCGACAGAGCCCGACAGAGCCCGACAGAGCCCAGTAGAGCCCGACAGAGCCCGACAGAGCCCGACAGGGCCCGACAGAGCCCGACAGAGCCCGACAGGGCCCGACAGAGGCCGACAGAGTCCGACAGGGCCCGACAGGGCCCGACAGAGCCCAGTAGAGCCCGACAGAGCCCGACAGAGCCCGAGAGAGCCCGACAGGGCCCAGTAGAGCCCAGTAGAGCCCGACAGAGCCCAGTAGAGCCCGACAGAGCCCGACAGAGCCCGACAGAGCCCGACAGGGCCCGACAGGGCCCGACAGAGCCCGACAGAGCCCGACAGGGCCCGACAGGGCCCAGTAGAGCCCGACAGAGCCGAGAGGGCCCGACAGAGCCCGACAGAGCCCGACAGAGCCCGACAGAGCCCGACAGGGCCCGACAGAGCCCGACAGAGCCCGACAGGGCCCAGTAGAGCCCGACAGAGCCCGACAGAGCCCGACAGAATCCGACAGGGCCCAGTAGAGCCCGACAGAGCCCGACAGAGCCCGACAGAGCCCGACAGGGCCCGACAGAGCCCGACAGAGCCCGACAGAGCCCGACAGCGCCCGACAGGGCCCAGTAGAGCCCGACAGAGCCCGACAGAGCCCGACAGGGCCCGACAGAGCCCGACAGAGCCCGACAGAGCCCGACAGGGCCCGACAGAGCCCGACAGAGCCCGACAGAGCCCGACAGGGCCCAGTAGAGCCCGACAGAGCCCGACAGGGCCCGACAGAGCCCGACAGAGCCCGACAGAGCCCGACAGGGCCCAGTAGAGCCCGACAGAGCCCGACAGAGCCCGACAGAGCCCGTCAGAGCCCGACAGGGCCCGACAGAGCCCGACAGAGCCCGACAGGGCCCGACAGAGCCCGACAGAGCCCGACAGGGCCCGACAGAGCCCGACAGGGCCCGACAGGGCCCGACAGGGCCCGACAGAGCCCGACAGAGCCCGACAGGGCCCGACAGAGCCCGACAGAGCCCGACAGGGCCCAGTAGAGCCCGACAGAGCCCGACAGAGCCCGACAGAGCCCAGTAGAGCCCGACAGAGCCCGACAGAGCCCGACAGAGCCCGACAGGGCCCGACAGGGCCCAGTAGAGCCCGACAGAGCCCGACAGAACCTGACAGAGCCCGACAGGGCCCGACAGAGCCCAGTAGAGCCCGACAGAGCCCGACAGAGCCCGACAGGGCCCGACAGGGCCCGACAGAGCCCGACAGAGCCCGACAGGGCCCGACAGAGCCCGACAGGTCCCGACAGGGCCCGACAGAGCCCGACAGAGCCCGACAGGCCCCGACAGAGCCCGACAGGGCCCGGTAGAGCCCGACAGAGCCCGACAGAGCCCGACAGAGCCCAGTAGAGCCCAGTAGAGCCCGACAGAGCCCGACAGAGCCCGACAGGGCCCGACAGAGCCCGACAGGGCCCGACAGGGCCCGACAGAGCCCGACAGAGCCCGACAGAGCCCGACAGGGCCCGACAGAGCCCGACAGGGCCCGACAGGGCCCACAGAGCCCGACAGGGCCCGACAGGGCCCGACAGAGCCCAGTAGAGCCTGACAGAGCCCGACAGAGCCCGACAGAGCCCGACAGAACCCGACAGAGCCCGACAGAATCCAGTAGAGCCCGACAGAGCCCGACAGAGCCCGACAGAGCCCGACAGGGCCCGACAGGGCCCGACAGAGCCCGACAGAGCCCGACAGAGCCCGACAGGGCCCGACAGGGCCCAGAAGAGCCCGACAGAGCCCGACAGAGCCCGACAGAACCCGACAGAGCCCGACAGAGCCCGACAGAGCCCGACAGGGCCCGACAGGGCCCGACAGAGCCCGACAGAGCCCGACAGGGCCCAGTAGAGACCGACAGAGCCAGACAGGGCCCAGTAGAGCCCAGTAGAGCCCGACAGAGCCCGACAGAGCCCGACAGAGCCCGACAGAACCCGACAGAGCCCGACAGAGACCAGTTGAGCCCGACAGAGCCCGACAGAGCCCGACAGAGCCCGACAGGGCCCGACAGGGCCCAGTAGAGCCCGACAGAGCCCGACAGAGCCCGACAGGGCCCGACAGGGCCCAGTAGAGCCCGACAGAGCCCGACAGAGCCCGACAGAGCCCGACAGGGCCCGACAGAGCCCGACAGAGCCCGACAGGGCCCGACAGGGCCCGACAGAGCCCAGTAGAGCCCGACAGAGCCCGACAGAGCCCGACAGAGCCCGACAGGGCCCAGTAGACCCCGGAAGAGCCCGACAGAGCCCAGTAGAGCCCGACAGAGCCCGACAGAGCCCGACAGAGCCCGACAGGGCCCGACAGGGCCCGACAGAGCCCGACAGGGCCCGACGGAGCCTGACAGAGCCCGACAGGGCCCAGTAGAGCCCGACAGAGCCCGACAGAGCCCGACAGAGCCCAGTAGAGCCCGACAGAGCCCGAGAGAGCCCGACAGAGCCCGACAGAGCCCGACAGGGCCCGACAGAGCCCGACAGAGCCCGACAGGGCCCGACAGAGCCCGACAGAGCCCGACAGGGCCCAGTAGAGCCCGACAGAGCCCGACAGAGCCCGACAGGGCCCGACAGGGCCCGACAGGGCCCGACAGGGCCCGACAGAGCCCAGTAGAGCCCGACAGAGCCCGACAGAGCCCGACAGAGCCCGACAGAGCCCGACAGGGCCCGACAGGGCCCAGTGGAGCCCGACAGAGCCCGACAGAGCCCGACAGGGCCCGACAGAGCCCGAAAGAGCCCGACAGAGCCCGACAGAGCCCGTCAGAGCCCGACAGAGCCCGACAGAGCCTGACAGAGTCCGACAGGGCCCAGTAGAGGCCGACAGAGCCCGACAGAGCCCGACAGAGCCCGACAGGGCCCGACAGAGCCCGACAGGGCCCGACAGAGCCCGACAGGGCCCAGTAGAGCCCGACAGAGCCCGACAGAGCCCGACAGAATCCGACAGGGCCCAGTAGAGCCCGACAGAGCCCGACAGAGCCCGACAGAGCCCGACAGGGCCCGACAGAGCCCGACAGAGCCCGACAGCGCCCGACAGGGCCCAGTAGAGCCCGACAGAGCCCGACAGAGCCCGACAGGGCCGGACAGAGCCCGACAGAGCCCGACAGAGCCCGACAGGGCCCAGTAGAGCCCGACAGAGCCCGACAGGGCCCGACAGAGCCCGACAGAGCCCGACAGAGCCTGACAGGGCCCAGTAGAGCCCGACAGAGCCCGACAGAGCCCGACAGGGCCCAGTAGAGCCCGACAGAGCCCGACAGAGCCCGACAGGGCCCGACAGAGCCCGACAGGGCCCAGTAGAGCCCGACAGAGCCCGACAGAGCCCGACAGAGCCCGACAGAGCCCAGTAGAGCCCGACAGAACACGACAGAGCCCGACAGAGCCCAGTAGAGCCCGACAGAGCCCGACAGGGCCCGACAGGGCCCGACAGGGCCCAGTAGAGCCCGACAGAGCCCGACAGAGCCCAGTAGAGCCCAGTAGAGCCCGACAGAGCCCGACAGAGCCCGAGAGAGCCCGACAGGGCCCGACAGAGCCCGACAGAGCCCGACAGGGCCCGACAGGGCCCGACAGGGCCCAGTAGAGCCCGAAAGAGCCCGAAAGAGCCCAGTAGAGCCCAGTAGAGCCCGACAGGGCCCGACAGGGCCCGACAGGGCCCAGTAGAGCCCGACAGAGCCCGACAGAACCTGACAGAGCCCGACAGGGCCCGACAGAGCCCAGTAGAGCCCGACAGAGCCCGACAGAGCCCGACAGGGCCCAGTAGAGCCCGACAGAGCCCGACAGAGCCCGACAGAGCCCGACAGGGCCCAGTAGAGCCCGACAGAGCCCGACAGAGCCCGACAGAGCCCGACAGGGCCCGACAGGGCCCGACAGAGCCCGACAGGGCCCGACAGAGCCCGACAGAGCCCGACAGGGCCCAGTAGAGCCTGACAGAGCCCGACAGAGCCCGACAGAGCCCGACAGGGCCCGACAGAGCCCGACAGAGCCCGACAGGGCCCGACAGAGCCCGACAGGGCCCGACAGAGCCCGAGAGGGCCCGATAGAGCCCGACAGGGCCCGACAGAGCCCGACAGAGCCCGACAGGGCACGACAGAGCCCGACAGAGCCCGACAGGGCCCGACAGGGCCCGACAGAGGCCGACAGAGCCCGACAGAGCCCGACAGGGCCCGACAGGGCCCAGTAGAGCCCGACAGAGCCCAGTAGAGCCCAGTAGAGCCCGACAGAGCCCGACAGAGCCCGACAGAGCCCGACAGGGCCCGACAGGGCCCAGTAGAGCCCGACAGAGCCCGACAGGGCCCGACAGAGCCCGACAGAGCCCGACAGGGCCCGACAGAGCCCGACAGATCCCGACAGGGCCCAGTAGAGCCCGACAGAGCCCGACAGGGCCCGATAGAGCCCGACAGGGCCCGACAGAGCCCGACAGAGCCCGACAGGGCCCGACAGGGCCCGACAGAGCCCGACAGAGCCCGACAGGGCCCGACAGAGCCCGACAGGGCCCCACAGAGCCCGACAGAGCCCGACAGGGCCCAGTAGAGCCCGACAGAGCCCGACAGAGCCCGACAGGGCCCGACAGAGCCCGACAGAGCCCGACAGAGCCCGACAGGGCCCCACAGAGCCCGACAGAGCCCGACAGAGCCCGACAGGGCCCAGTAGAGCCCGACACAGCCCGACAGAGCCCGACAGAGCCCGACAGAGCCCAGTAGAACCCGAGAGAGCCCGACAGAGCCCGACAGGGCCCGACAGGGCCCGACAGAGCCCGACAGAGCCCGACAGGGCCCGACAGGGCCCGACAGAGCCCAGTAGAGCCCGACAGAGCCCGACAGAGCCCGACAGGGCCCGACAGGGCCCAGTAGAGCCCGACAGAGCCCGACAGAGCCCGACAGAGCCCGACAGAGCCCGACAGAGCCCGACAGAGCCCGACAGGGCCCGACAGGGCACGACAGAGCCCGACAGAGCCCGACAGGGCCCGACAGAGCGCGACAGGGCCCGACAGAGCCCGGCAGAGCCCGACAGGGCCCGACAGAGCCCGACAGAGCCAAACAGGGCCCAGTAGAGCCCGACAGAGCCCGACAGAGCCCGACAGAATCCGACAGGGCCCAGTAGAGCCCGACAGAGCCCGACAGAGCCCGACAGAGCCCGACAGGGCCCGACAGAGCCCGACAGAGCCCGACAGCGCCCGACAGGGCCCAGTAGAGCCCGACAGAGCCCGACAGAGCCCGACAGGGCCCGACAGAGCCCGACAGAGCCCGACAGAGCCCGACAGGGCCCAGTAGAGCCCGACAGAGCCCGACAGGGCCCGACAGAGCCCGACAGAGCCCGACAGAGCCTGACAGGGCCCAGTAGAGCCCGACAGAGCCCGTCAGAGCCCGACAGAGTCCGTCAGAGCCCGACAGGGCCCGACAGAGCCCGACAGAGCCCGACAGGGCCCGACAGAGCCCGACAGAGCCCGACAGGGCCCGACAGGGCCCGACAGAGCCCGACAGAGCCCGACAGAGCCCGACAGGGCCCGACAGAGCCCGACAGAGCCCGACAGGGCCCAGTAGAGCCCGACAGAGCCCGACAGAGCCCGACAGAGCCCAGTAGAGCCCGACAGAGCCCGACAGAGCCCGACAGAGCCCGACAGGGCCCGACAGGGCCCAGTAGAGCCCGACAGAGCCCGACAGAACCTGACAGAGCCCGACAGGGCCCGACAGAGCCCGACAGAGCCCGACAGAGCCCGACAGGGCCCGACAGGGCCCGACAGATCCCGACAGAGCCCGACAGAGCCCGACAGGGCCCGACAGAGCCCGACAGG
The DNA here is from genome assembly GCF_036013445.1 of Caloenas nicobarica. Taxonomy (NCBI): domain Eukaryota; kingdom Metazoa; phylum Chordata; class Aves; order Columbiformes; family Columbidae; genus Caloenas; species Caloenas nicobarica. The sequence continues at coordinate 171,989 of NW_027017207.1, forward strand.
GCCCGACAGGGCCCGACAGAGCCCGACAGAGCCCGACAGGGCCCGACAGAGCCCGACAGGGCCCAGTAGAGCCCGACAGAGCCCGACAGAGCCCGACAGAGCCCGACAGAGCCCAGTAGAGCCCGACAGAACACGACAGAGCCCGACAGAGCCCAGTAGAGCCCGACAGAGCCCGACAGGGCCCGACAGGGCCCGACAGGGCCCAGTAGAGCCCGACAGAGCCCGACAGAGCCCAGTAGAGCCCAGTAGAGCCCGACAGAGCCCGACAGAGCCCGAGAGAGCCCGACAGGGCCCGACAGAGCCCGACAGAGCCCGACAGGGCCCGACAGGGCCCGACAGGGCCCAGTAGAGCCCGAAAGAGCCCGACAGAGCCCAGTAGAGCCCAGTAGAGCCCGACAGGGCCCGACAGGGCCCGACAGGGCCCAGTAGAGCCCGACAGAGCCCGACAGAACCTGACAGAGCCCGACAGGGCCCGACAGAGCCCAGTAGAGCCCGACAGAGCCCGACAGAGCCCGACAGGGCCCAGTAGAGCCCGACAGAGCCCGACAGAGCCCGACAGAGCCCGACAGGGCCCAGTAGAGCCCGACAGAGCCCGACAGAGCCCGACAGAGCCCGACAGGGCCCGACAGGGCCCGACAGAGCCCGACAGGGCCCGACAGAGCCCGACAGAGCCCGACAGGGCCCAGTAGAGCCTGATAGAGCCCGACAGAGCCCGACAGAGCCCGACAGGGCCCGACAGAGCCCGACAGGGCCCGACAGAGCCCGAGAGGGCCCGATAGAGCCCGACAGGGCCCGACAGAGCCCGACAGAGCCCGACAGGGCACGACAGAGCCCGACAGAGCCCGACAGGGCCCGACAGAGCCTGACAGGGCCCGACAGGGCCCAGTAGAGCCCGACAGAGCCCAGTAGAGCCCAGTAGAGCCCGACAGAGCCCGACAGAGCCCGACAGAGCCCGACAGGGCCCGACAGGGCCCAGTAGAGCCCGACAGAGCCCGACAGGGCCCGACAGAGCCCGACAGAGCCCGACAGGGCCCGACAGAGCCCGACAGAGCCCGACAGGGCCCAGTAGAGCCCGACAGATCCCGACAGGGCCCGATAGAGCCCGACAGGGCCCGACAGAGCCCGACAGAGCCCGACAGGGCCCGACAGGGCCCGACAGAGCCCGACAGAGCCCGACAGGGCCCGACAGAGCCCGACAGGGCCCCACAGAGCCCGACAGAGCCCGACAGGGCCCAGTAGAGCCCGACAGAGCCCGACAGAGCCCGACAGGGCCCGACAGAGCCCGACAGAGCCCGACAGAGCCCGACAGGGCCCCACAGAGCCCGACAGAGCCCGACAGAGCCCGACAGGGCCCAGTAGAGCCCGACACAGCCCGACAGAGCCCGACAGAGCCCGACAGAGCCCAGTAGAACCCGAGAGAGCCCGACAGAGCCCGACAGGGCCCGACAGGGCCCGACAGAGCCCGACAGAGCCCGACAGGGCCCGACAGGGCCCGACAGAGCCCAGTAGAGCCCGACAGAGCCCGACAGAGCCCGACAGGGCCCGACAGGGCCCAGTAGAGCCCGACAGAGCCCGACAGAGCCCGACAGAGCCCGACAGGGCCCGACAGAGCCCGACAGAGCCCAGTAGAGCCCAGTAGAGCCCGACAGGGCCCGACACAGCCCGACAGAGCCCGACAGAGCCCGACAGGGCCCGACAGAGCCCGACAGAGCCCGACAGGGCCCGACAGGGCCCATTAGAGCCCGACAGAGCCCGACAGGGCCCGACAGAGCCCGACAGAGCCCGACAGGGCCCGACAGAGCCCGACAGGGCCTAGTAGAGCCCGACAGAGCCCGACAGAGCCCGACAGAATCCGACAGGGCCCAGTAGAGCCCGACAGAGCCCGACAGAGCCCGACAGAGCCCGACAGGGCCCGACAGAGCCCGACAGAGCCCGACAGAGCCCGACAGCGCCCGACAGGGCCCAGTAGAGCCCGACAGAGCCCGACAGAGCCCGACAGGGCCCGACAGAGCCCGACAGAGCCCGACAGAGCCCGACAGGGCCCGACAGGGCCCAGTAGAGCCCGACAGAGCCCGACAGGGCCCGACAGAGCCCGACAGAGCCCGACAGAGCCCGACAGGGCCCAGTAGAGCCCGACAGAGCCCGACAGAGCCCGTCAGAGCCCGACAGGGCCCGACAGAGCCCGACAGAGCCCGACAGGGCCCGACAGAGCCCGACAGAGCCCGACAGGACCCGACAGAGCCCGACAGGGCGCGACAGGGCCCGACAGAGCCCGACAGAGCCCGACAGGGCCCAGTAGAGCCCGACAGAGCCCGACAGAGCCCGACAGAGCCCAGTAGAGCCCGACAGAGCCCGACAGAGCCCGACAGAGCCCAGTAGAGCCCGACAGAACCCGACAGAGCCCGACAGAGCCCAGTAGAGCCCGACAGAGCCCGACAGGGCCCGACAGGGCCCGACAGGGCCCAGTAGAGCCCGACAGAGCCCGACAGAGCCCAGTAGAGCCCAGTAGAGCCCGACAGAGCCCGACAGAGCCCGAGAGAGCCCGACAGGGCCCGACAGAGCCCGACAGAGCCCGACAGGGCCCGACAGGGCCCGACAGGGCCCAGTAGAGCCCGAAAGAGCCCGACAGAGCCCAGTAGAGCCCAGTAGAGCCCGACAGGGCCCGACAGGGCCCGACAGGGCCCAATAGAGCCCGACAGAGCCCGACAGAACCTGACAGAGCCCGACAGGGCCCGACAGAGCCCAGTAGAGCCCGATAGAGCCCGACAGAGCCCGACAGGGCCCAGTAGAGCCCGACAGAGCCCGACAGAGCCCGACAGAGCCCGACAGGGCCCAGTAGAGCCCGACAGAGCCCGACAGAGCCCGACAGAGCCCGACAGGGCCCGACAGGGCCCAACAGAGCCCGACAGGGCCCGACAGGGCCCAGTAGAGCCTGATAGAGCCCGACAGAGCCCGACAGAGCCCGACAGGGCCCGACAGGGCCCGATAGAGTCCGAAAGGGCCCGACAGAGCCCGACAGAGCCCGACAGGGCACGACAGAGCCCGACAGAGCCCGACAGGGCCCGACAGAGCCCGACAGAGCCCGACAGAGCCCGACAGAGCCTGACAGGGCCCGACAGGGCCCAGTAGAGACCGACAGAGCCCAGTATGGCCCAGTAGAGCCCGACAGAGCCCGACAGAGCCCGACAGAGCCCGACAGGGCCCGACAGGACCCGACAGGGCCCAGTAGAGCCCGAAAGAGCCCGACAGGGCCCGACAGAGCCCGACAGAGCCCGACAGGGCCCGACAGAGCCCGACAGGGCCCAGTAGAGCCCGACAGAGCCCGACAGGGCCCGATAGAGCCCGACAGGGCCCGACAGAGCCCGACAGAGCCCGACAGGGCCCGACAGGGCCCGACAGAGCCCGACAGGGCCCGACAGAGCCCGACAGGGCCCCACAGAGCCCGACAGAGCCCGACAGGGCCCAGTAGAGCCCGACAGAGCCCGACAGAGCCCGACAGAGCCCGACAGGGCCCGACAGAGCCCGACAGAGCCCGACAGAGCCCGACAGGGCCCCACAGAGCCCGACAGAGCCCGACAGAGCCCGACAGGGCCCAGTAGAGCCCGACAGAGCCCGACAGAGCCCGACAGAGCCCAGTAGAGCCCGACAGAGCCCGACAGAGCCCGACAGGGCCCGACAGGGCCCGACAGAGCCCGACAGAGCCCGACAGGGCCCGACAGGGCCCGACAGAGCCCAGTAGAGCCCGACAGAGCCCGACAGAGCCCGACAGGGCCCGACAGGGCCCAGTAGAGCCCGACAGAGCCCGACAGAGCCCGACAGAGCCCGACAGGGCCCGACAGAGCCCGACAGGGCCCGACAGAGCGCGACAGGGCCCGACAGAGCCCGACAGGGCCCGACAGGGCCCGACAGAGCCCGACAGAGCCCGACAGAGCCAAACAGGGCCCAGTAGAGCCCGACAGAGCCCGACAGAGCCCGACAGAGCCCAGTAGAGCCCAGTAGAGCCCGACAGAGCCCGACACAGCCCGACAGAGCCCGACAGAGCCCGACAGGGCCCGACAGGGCCCGACAGAGCCCGACAGGGCCCGACAGGGCCCATTAGAGCCCGACAGAGCCCGACAGGGCCCGACAGAGCCCGACAGAGCCCGACAGAGCCCGACAGGGCCCAGTAGAGCCCGACAGAGCCCGACAGAGCCCGACAGAGCCCGACACGGACCGACAGAGCCCGACAGGGCCCGACAGGGCCCGACAGAGCCCGACAGAGCCCGACAGGGCCCCACAGAGCCCGACAGAGCCCAGTAGAGCCCAGTAGAGCCCGACAGAGCCCGACAGAACCCGACAGGGCCCGACAGGGCCCGACAGGGCCCAGTAGAGCCCGACAGAGCCCGACAGAGCCCGATAGAGCCCGACAGAGCCCAGTAGAGCCCGACAGAGCCCGACAGAGCCCGACAGAGCCCGACAGGGCCCGACAGAGCCCGACAGGGCCCGACAGGGCCCGACAGAGCCCGACAGAGCCCGACAAGGCCCGACAGAGCCCGACAGGGCCCGACAGGGCCCGACAGAGCCCAGTAAAGCCCGACAGAGCCCGACAGAGCCCGACAGAACCCGACAGAGCCCGACAGAGCCCAGTAGAGCCCGACAGAGCCCGACAGGGCCCGACAGGGCCCGACAGGGCCCAGTAGAGCCCGACAGAGCCCGACAGAGCCCAGTAGAGCCCAGTAGAGCCCGACAGAGCCCGACAGAGCCCGAGAGAGCCCGACAGGGCCCGACAGAGCCCGACAGAGCCCGACAGGGCCCGACAGGGCCCGACAGGGCCCAGTAGAGCCCGAAAGAGCCCGAAAGAGCCCAGTAGAGCCCAGTAGAGCCCGACAGGGCCCGACAGGGCCCGACAGGGCCCAGTAGAGCCCGACAGAGCCCGACAGAACCTGACAGAGCCCGACAGGGCCCGACAGAGCCCAGTAGAGCCCGACAGAGCCCGACAGAGCCCGACAGGGCCCAGTAGAGCCCGACAGAGCCCGACAGAGCCCGACAGAGCCCGACAGGGCCCAGTAGAGCCCGACAGAGCCCGACAGAGCCCGACAGAGCCCGACAGGGCCCGACAGGGCCCGACAGAGCCCGACAGGGCCCGACAGAGCCCGACAGAGCCCGACAGGGCCCAGTAGAGCCTGACAGAGCCCGACAGAGCCCGACAGAGCCCGACAGGGCCCGACAGAGCCCGACAGAGCCCGACAGGGCCCGACAGAGCCCGACAGGGCCCGACAGAGCCCGAGAGGGCCCGATAGAGCCCGACAGGGCCCGACAGAGCCCGACAGAGCCCGACAGGGCACGACAGAGCCCGACAGAGCCCGACAGGGCCCGACAGGGCCCGACAGAGGCCGACAGAGCCCGACAGAGCCCGACAGGGCCCGACAGGGCCCAGTAGAGCCCGACAGAGCCCAGTAGAGCCCAGTAGAGCCCGACAGAGCCCGACAGAGCCCGACAGAGCCCAACAGGGCCCGACAGGGCCCAGTAGAGCCCGACAGAGCCCGACAGGGCCCGACAGAGCCCGACAGAGCCCGACAGGGCCCGACAGAGCCCGACAGATCCCGACAGGGCCCAGTAGAGCCCGACAGAGCCCGACAGGGCCCGATAGAGCCCGACAGGGCCCGACAGAGCCCGACAGAGCCCGACAGGGCCCGACAGGGCCCGACAGAGCCCGACAGAGCCCGACAGGGCCCGACAGAGCCCGACAGGGCCCCACAGAGCCCGACAGAGCCCGACAGGGCCCAGTAGAGCCCGACAGAGCCCGACAGAGCCCGACAGGGCCCGACAGAGCCCGACAGAGCCCGACAGAGCCCGACAGGGCCCCACAGAGCCCGACAGAGCCCGACAGAGCCCGACAGGGCCCAGTAGAGCCCGACACAGCCCGACAGAGCCCGACAGAGCCCGACAGAGCCCAGTAGAACCCGAGAGAGCCCGACAGAGCCCGACAGGGCCCGACAGGGCCCGACAGAGCCCGACAGAGCCCGACAGGGCCCGACAGGGCCCGACAGAGCCCAGTAGAGCCCGACAGAGCCCGACAGAGCCCGACAGGGCCCGACAGGGCCCAGTAGAGCCCGACAGAGCCCGACAGAGCCCGACAGAGCCCGACAGAGCCCGACAGAGCCCGACAGAGCCCGACAGGGCCCAACAGGGCCCGACAGGGCACGACAGAGCCCGACAGAGCCCGACAGGGCCCGACAGAGCGCGACAGGGCCCGACAGAGCCCGGCAGAGCCCGACAGGGCCCGACAGAGCCCGACAGAGCCAAACAGGGCCCAGTAGAGCCCGACAGAGCCCGACAGAGCCCGACAGAGCCCAGTAGAGCCCAGTAGAGCCCGACAGGGCCCGACACAGCCCGACAGAGCCCGACAGAGCCCGACAGGGCCCGACAGAGCCCGACAGAGCCCGACAGGGCCCGACAGGGCCCATTAGAGCCCGACAGAGCCCGACAGGGCCCGACAGAGCCCGACAGAGCCCGACAGGGCCCGACAGAGCCCGACAGGGCCTAGTAGAGCCCGACAGAGCCCGACAGAGCCCGACAGAATCCGACAGGGCCCAGTAGAGCCCGACAGAGCCCGACAGAGCCCGACAGAGCCCGACAGGGCCCGACAGAGCCCGACAGAGCCCGACAGAGCCCGACAGCGCCCGACAGGGCCCAGTAGAGCCCGACAGAGCCCGACAGAGCCCGACAGGGCCCGACAGAGCCCGACAGAGCCCGACAGAGCCCGACAGGGCCCAGTAGAGCCCGACAGAGCCCGACAGGGCCCGACAGAGCCCGACAGAGCCCGACAGAGCCCGACAGGGCCCAGTAGAGCCCGACAGAGCCCGACAGAGCCCGTCAGAGCCCGACAGGGCCCGACAGAGCCCGACAGAGCCCGACAGGGCCCGACAGAGCCCGACAGAGCCCGACAGGACCCGACAGAGCCCGACAGGGCCCGACAGGGCCCGACAGAGCCCGACAGAGCCCGACAGGGCCCAGTAGAGCCCGACAGAGCCCGACAGAGCCCGACAGAGCCCAGTAGAGCCCGACAGAGCCCGACAGAGCCCGACAGAGCCCAGTAGAGCCCGACAGAACCCGACACAGCCCGACAGAGCCCGACAGAGCCCGACAGGGCCCAGTAGAGCCCGACAGAGCCCGACAGAGCCCGACAGGGCCCGACAGGGCCCGACAGGGCCCGACAGAGCCCAGTAGAGCCCGACAGAGCCCGACAGAGCCCGACAGAGCCCGACAGAGCCCGACAGGGCCCGACAGGGCCCAGTGGAGCCCGACAGAGCCCGACAGAGCCCGACAGGGCCCGACAGAGCCCGACAGAGCCCGACAGAGCCCGACAGAGCCCGTCAGAGCCCGACAGAGCCCGACAGAGCCTGACAGAGTCCGACAGGGCCCAGTAGAGGCCGACAGAGCCCGACAGAGCCCGACAGAGCCCGACAGGGCCCGACAGAGCCCGACAGGGCCCGACAGAGCCCGACAGGGCCCAGTAGAGCCCGACAGAGCCCGACAGAGCCCGACAGAATCCGACAGGGCCCAGTAGAGCCCGACAGAGCCCGACAGAGCCCGACAGAGCCCGACAGGGCCCGACAGAGCCCGACAGAGCCCGACAGCGCCCGACAGGGCCCAGTAGAGCCCGACAGAGCCCGACAGAGCCCGACAGGGCCCGACAGAGCCCGACAGAGCCCGACAGAGCCCGACAGGGCCCAGTAGAGCCCGACAGAGCCCGACAGGGCCCGACAGAGCCTGACAGAGCCCGACAGAGCCTGACAGGGCCCAGTAGAGCCCGACAGAGCCCGTCAGAGCCCGACAGAGCCCGTCAGAGCCCGACAGGGCCCGACAGAGCCCGACAGAGCCCGACAGGGCCCGACAGAGCCCGACAGAGCCCGACAGGGCCCGACAGGGCCCGACAGAGCCCGACAGAGCCCGACAGAGCCCGACAGGGCCCGACAGAGCCCGACAGAGCCCGACAGGGCCCAGTAGAGCCCGACAGAGCCCGACAGAGCCCGACAGAGCCCAGTAGAGCCCGACAGAGCCCGACAGAGCCCGACAGAGCCCGACAGGGCCCGACAGGGCCCAGTAGAGCCCGACAGAGCCCGACAGAACCTGACAGAGCCCGACAGGGCCCGACAGAGCCCGACAGAGCCCGACAGAGCCCGACAGGGCCCGACAGGGCCCGACAGATCCCGACAGAGCCCGACAGAGCCCGACAGGGCCCGACAGAGCCCGACAGGGCCCGACAGGGCCCGACAGAGCCCGACAGAGCCCGACAGGGCCCGACAGAGCCCGACAGGGCCCAGTAGAGCCCGACAGAGCCCGACAGAGCCCGACAGAGCCCGACAGAGCCCAGTAGAGCCCGACAGAACACGACAGAGCCCGACAGAGCCCAGTAGAGCCCGACAGAGCCCGACAGGGCCCGACAGGGCCCGACAGGGCCCAGTAGAGCCCGACAGAGCCCGACAGAGCCCAGTAGAGCCCAGTAGAGCCCGACAGAGCCCGACAGAGCCCGAGAGAGCCCGACAGGGCCCGACAGAGCCCGACAGAGCCCGACAGGGCCCGACAGGGCCCGACAGGGCCCAGTAGAGCCCGAAAGAGCCCGACAGAGCCCAGTAGAGCCCAGTAGAGCCCGACAGGGCCCGACAGGGCCCGACAGGGCCCAGTAGAGCCCGACAGAGCCCGACAGAACCTGACAGAGCCCGACAGGGCCCGACAGAGCCCAGTAGAGCCCGACAGAGCCCGACAGAGCCCGACAGGGCCCAGTAGAGCCCGACAGAGCCCGACAGAGCCCGACAGAGCCCGACAGGGCCCAGTAGAGCCCGACAGAGCCCGACAGAGCCCGACAGAGCCCGACAGGGCCCGACAGGGCCCGACAGAGCCCGACAGGGCCCGACAGAGCCCGACAGAGCCCGACAGGGCCCAGTAGAGCCTGATAGAGCCCGACAGAGCCCGACAGAGCCCGACAGGGCCCGACAGAGCCCGACAGGGCCCGACAGAGCCCGAGAGGGCCCGATAGAGCCCGACAGGGCCCGACAGAGCCCGACAGAGCCCGACAGGGCACGACAGAGCCCGACAGAGCCCGACAGGGCCCGACAGAGCCTGACAGGGCCCGACAGGGCCCAGTAGAGCCCGACAGAGCCCAGTAGAGCCCAGTAGAGCCCGACAGAGCCCGACAGAGCCCGACAGAGCCCGACAGGGCCCGACAGGGCCCAGTAGAGCCCGACAGAGCCCGACAGGGCCCGACAGAGCCCGACAGAGCCCGACAGGGCCCGACAGAGCCCGACAGAGCCCGACAGGGCCCAGTAGAGCCCGACAGAGCCCGACAGGGCCCGATAGAGCCCGACAGGGCCCGACAGAGCCCGACAGAGCCCGACAGGGCCCGACAGGGCCCGACAGAGCCCGACAGAGCCCGACAGGGCCCGACAGAGCCCGACAGGGCCCCACAGAGCCCGACAGAGCCCGACAGGGCCCAGTAGAGCCCGACAGAGCCCGACAGAGCCCGACAGGGCCCGACAGAGCCCGACAGAGCCCGACAGAGCCCGACAGGGCCCCACAGAGCCCGACAGAGCCCGACAGAGCCCGACAGGGCCCAGTAGAGCCCGACACAGCCCGACAGAGCCCGACAGAGCCCGACAGAGCCCAGTAGAACCCGAGAGAGCCCGACAGAGCCCGACAGGGCCCGACAGGGCCCGACAGAGCCCGACAGAGCCCGACAGGGCCCGACAGGGCCCGACAGAGCCCAGTAGAGCCCGACAGAGCCCGACAGAGCCCGACAGGGCCCGACAGGGCCCAGTAGAGCCCGACAGAGCCCGACAGAGCCCGACAGAGCCCGACAGGGCCCGACAGAGCCCGACAGAGCCCAGTAGAGCCCAGTAGAGCCCGACAGGGCCCGACACAGCCCGACAGAGCCCGACAGAGCCCGACAGGGCCCGACAGAGCCCGACAGAGCCCGACAGGGCCCGACAGGGCCCATTAGAGCCCGACAGAGCCCGACAGGGCCCGACAGAGCCCGACAGAGCCCGACAGGGCCCGACAGAGCCCGACAGGGCCCAGTAGAGCCCGACAGAGCCCGACAGAGCCCGACAGAGCCCGACAGGGCCCAGTAGAGCCCGACAGAGCCCGACAGAGCCCGACAGAGCCCGACAGGGCCCGACAGAGCCCGACAGAGCCCGACAGAGCCCGACAGCGCCCGACAGGGCCCAGTAGAGCCCGACAGAGCCCGACAGAGCCCGACAGGGCCCGACAGAGCCCGACAGAGCCCGACAGAGCCCGACAGGGCCCGACAGGGCCCAGTAGAGCCCGACAGAGCCCGACAGGGCCCGACAGAGCCCGACAGAGCCCGACAGAGCCCGACAGGGCCCAGTAGAGCCCGACAGAGCCCGACAGAGCCCGTCAGAGCCCGACAGGGCCCGACAGAGCCCGACAGAGCCCGACAGGGCCCGACAGAGCCCGACAGAGCCCGACAGGACCCGACAGAGCCCGACAGGGCGCGACAGGGCCCGACAGAGCCCGACAGAGCCCGACAGGGCCCAGTAGAGCCCGACAGAGCCCGACAGAGCCCGACAGAGCCCAGTAGAGCCCGACAGAGCCCGACAGAGCCCGACAGAGCCCAGTAGAGCCCGACAGAACCCGACAGAGCCCGACAGAGCCCAGTAGAGCCCGACAGAGCCCGACAGGGCCCGACAGGGCCCGACAGGGCCCAGTAGAGCCCGACAGAGCCCGACAGAGCCCAGTAGAGCCCAGTAGAGCCCGACAGAGCCCGACAGAGCCCGAGAGAGCCCGACAGGGCCCGACAGAGCCCGACAGAGCCCGACAGGGCCCGACAGGGCCCGACAGGGCCCAGTAGAGCCCGAAAGAGCCCGACAGAGCCCAGTAGAGCCCAGTAGAGCCCGACAGGGCCCGACAGGGCCCGACAGGGCCCAATAGAGCCCGACAGAGCCCGACAGAACCTGACAGAGCCCGACAGGGCCCGACAGAGCCCAGTAGAGCCCGACAGAGCCCGACAGAGCCCGACAGGGCCCAGTAGAGCCCGACAGAGCCCGACAGAGCCCGACAGAGCCCGACAGGGCCCAGTAGAGCCCGACAGAGCCCGACAGAGCCCGACAGAGCCCGACAGGGCCCGACAGGGCCCAACAGAGCCCGACAGGGCCCGACAGGGCCCAGTAGAGCCTGATAGAGCCCGACAGAGCCCGACAGAGCCCGACAGGGCCCGACAGGGCCCGATAGAGTCCGAAAGGGCCCGACAGAGCCCGACAGAGCCCGACAGGGCCCGACAGAGCCCGACAGAGCCCGACAGGGCCCGACAGAGCCCGACAGAGCCCGACAGAGCCCGACAGAGCCTGACAGGGCCCGACAGGGCCCAGTAGAGACCGACAGAGCCCAGTATGGCCCAGTAGAGCCCGACAGAGCCCGACAGAGCCCGACAGAGCCCGACAGGGCCCGACAGGACCCGACAGGGCCCAGTAGAGCCCGAAAGAGCCCGACAGGGCCCGACAGAGCCCGACAGAGCCCGACAGGGCCCGACAGAGCCCGACAGGGCCCAGTAGAGCCCGACAGAGCCCGACAGGGCCCGATAGAGCCCGACAGGGCCCGACAGAGCCCGACAGAGCCCGACAGGGCCCGACAGGGCCCGACAGAGCCCGACAGGGCCCGACAGAGCCCGACAGGGCCCCACAGAGCCCGACAGAGCCCGACAGGGCCCAGTAGAGCCCGACAGAGCCCGACAGAGCCCGACAGAGCCCGACAGGGCCCGACAGAGCCCGACAGAGCCCGACAGAGCCCGACAGGGCCCCACAGAGCCCGACAGAGCCCGACAGAGCCCGACAGGGCCCAGTAGAGCCCGACAGAGCCCGACAGAGCCCGACAGAGCCCGACAGAGCCCAGTAGAGCCCGACAGAGCCCGACAGAGCCCGACAGGGCCCGACAGGGCCCGACAGAGCCCGACAAAGCCCGACAGGGCCCGACAGGGCCCGACAGAGCCCAGTAGAGCCCGACAGAGCCCGACAGAGCCCGACAGGGCCCGACAGGGCCCAGTAGAGCCCGACAGAGCCCGACAGAGCCCGACAGAGCCCGACAGGGCCCGACAGAGCCCGACAGGGCCCGACAGAGCGCGACAGGGCCCGACAGAGCCCGACAGGGCCCGACAGGGCCCGACAGAGCCCGACAGAGCCCGACAGAGCCAAACAGGGCCCAGTAGAGCCCGACAGAGCCCGACAGAGCCCGACAGAGCCCAGTAGAGCCCAGTAGAGCCCGACAGAGCCCGACACAGCCCGACAGAGCCCGACAGAGCCCGACAGGGCCCGACAGGGCCCGACAGAGCCCGATAGGGCCCGACAGGGCCCATTAGAGCCCGACAGAGCCCGACAGGGCCCGACAGAGCCCGACAGAGCCCGACAGAGCCCGACAGGGCCCAGTAGAGCCCGACAGAGCCCGACAGAGCCCGACAGAGCCCGACACGGACCGACAGAGCCCGACAGGGCCCGACAGGGCCCGACAGAGCCCGACAGAGCCCGACAGGGCCCCACAGAGCCCGACAGAGCCCAGTAGAGCCCAGTAGAGCCCGACAGAGCCCGACAGAACCCGACAGGGCCCGACAGGGCCCGACAGGGCCCAGTAGAGCCCGACAGAGCCCGACAGAGCCCGATAGAGCCCGACAGAGCCCAGTAGAGCCCGACAGAGCCCGACAGAGCCCGACAGAGCCCGACAGGGCCCGACAGAGCCCGACAGGGCCCGACAGGGCCCGACAGAGCCCGACAGAGCCCGACAGGGCCCGACAGAGCCCGACAGGGCCTAGTAGAGCCCGACAGAGCCCGACAGAGCCCGACAGAATCCGACAGGGCCCAGTAGAGCCCGACAGAGCCCGACAGAGCCCGACAGAGCCCGACAGGGCCCGACAGAGCCCGACAGAGCCCGACAGAGCCCGACAGCGCCCGACAGGGCCCAGTAGAGCCCGACAGAGCCCGACAGAGCCCGACAGGGCCCGACAGAGCCCGACAGAGCCCGACAGAGCCCGACAGGGCCCGACAGGGCCCAGTAGAGCCCGACAGAGCCCGACAGGGCCCGACAGAGCCCGACAGAGCCCGACAGAGCCCGACAGGGCCCAGTAGAGCCCGACAGAGCCCGACAGAGCCCGTCAGAGCCCGACAGGGCCCGACAGAGCCCGACAGAGCCCGACAGGGCCCGACAGAGCCCGACAGAGCCCGACAGGACCCGACAGAGCCCGACAGGGCCCGACAGGGCCCGACAGAGCCCGACAGAGCCCGACAGGGCCCAGTAGAGCCCGACAGAGCCCGACAGAGCCCGACAGAGCCCAGTAGAGCCCGACAGAGCCCGACAGAGCCCGACAGAGCCCAGTAGAGCCCGACAGAACCCGACACAGCCCGACAGAGCCCGACAGAGCCCGACAGGGCCCAGTAGAGCCCGACAGAGCCCGACAGAGCCCGACAGGGCCCGACAGGGCCCGACAGGGCCCGACAGAGCCCAGTAGAGCCCGACAGAGCCCGACAGAGCCCGACAGAGCCCGACAGAGCCCGACAGGGCCCGACAGGGCCCAGTGGAGCCCGACAGAGCCCGACAGAGCCCGACAGGGCCCGACAGAGCCCGACAGAGCCCGACAGAGCCCGACAGAGCCCGTCAGAGCCCGACAGAGCCCGACAGAGCCTGACAGAGTCCGACAGGGCCCAGTAGAGGCCGACAGAGCCCGACAGAGCCCGACAGAGCCCGACAGGGCCCGACAGAGCCCGACAGGGCCCGACAGAGCCCGACAGGGCCCAGTAGAGCCCGACAGAGCCCGACAGAGCCCGACAGAATCCGACAGGGCCCAGTAGAGCCCGACAGAGCCCGACAGAGCCCGACAGAGCCCGACAGGGCCCGACAGAGCCCGACAGAGCCCGACAGCGCCCGACAGGGCCCAGTAGAGCCCGACAGAGCCCGACAGAGCCCGACAGGGCCCGACAGAGCCCGACAGAGCCCGACAGAGCCCGACAGGGCCCAGTAGAGCCCGACAGAGCCCGACAGGGCCCGACAGAGCCTGACAGAGCCCGACAGAGCCTGACAGGGCCCAGTAGAGCCCGACAGAGCCCGTCAGAGCCCGACAGAGCCCGTCAGAGCCCGACAGGGCCCGACAGAGCCCGACAGAGCCCGACAGGGCCCGACAGAGCCCGACAGAGCCCGACAGGGCCCGACAGGGCCCGACAGAGCCCGACAGAGCCCGACAGGGCCCGACAGAGCCCGACAGAGCCCGACAGGGCCCAGTAGAGCCCGACAGAGCCCGACAGAGCCCGACAGAGCCCAGTAGAGCCCGACAGAGCCCGACAGAGCCCGACAGAGCCCGACAGGGCCCGACAGGGCCCAGTAGAGCCCGACAGAGCCCGACAGAACCTGACAGAGCCCGACAGGGCCCGACAGAGCCCGACAGAGCCCGACAGAGCCCGACAGGGCCCGACAGGGCCCGACAGATCCCGACAGAGCCCGACAGAGCCCGACAGGGCCCGACAGAGCCCGACAGGGCCCGACAGGGCCCGACAGAGCCCGACAGAGCCCGACAGGGCCCGACAGAGCCCGACAGGGCCCAGTAGAGCCCGACAGAGCCCGACAGAGCCCGACAGAGCCCGACAGAGCCCAGTAGAGCCCGACAGAACACGACAGAGCCCGACAGAGCCCAGTAGAGCCCGACAGAGCCCGACAGGGCCCGACAGGGCCCGACAGGGCCCAGTAGAGCCCGACAGAGCCCGACAGAGCCCAGTAGAGCCCAGTAGAGCCCGACAGAGCCCGACAGAGCCCGAGAGAGCCCGACAGGGCCCGACAGAGCCCGACAGAGCCCGACAGGGCCCGACAGGGCCCGACAGGGCCCAGTAGAGCCCGAAAGAGCCCGACAGAGCCCAGTAGAGCCCAGTAGAGCCCGACAGGGCCCGACAGGGCCCGACAGGGCCCAGTAGAGCCCGACAGAGCCCGACAGAACCTGACAGAGCCCGACAGGGCCCGACAGAGCCCAGTAGAGCCCGACAGAGCCCGACAGAGCCCGACAGGGCCCAGTAGAGCCCGACAGAGCCCGACAGAGCCCGACAGAGCCCGACAGGGCCCAGTAGAGCCCGACAGAGCCCGACAGAGCCCGACAGAGCCCGACAGGGCCCGACAGGGCCCGACAGAGCCCGACAGGGCCCGACAGAGCCCGACAGAGCCCGACAGGGCCCAGTAGAGCCTGATAGAGCCCGACAGAGCCCGACAGAGCCCGACAGGGCCCGACAGAGCCCGACAGGGCCCGACAGAGCCCGAGAGGGCCCGATAGAGCCCGACAGGGCCCGACAGAGCCCGACAGAGCCCGACAGGGCACGACAGAGCCCGACAGAGCCCGACAGGGCCCGACAGAGCCTGACAGGGCCCGACAGGGCCCAGTAGAGCCCGACAGAGCCCAGTAGAGCCCAGTAGAGCCCGACAGAGCCCGACAGAGCCCGACAGAGCCCGACAGGGCCCGACAGGGCCCAGTAGAGCCCGACAGAGCCCGACAGGGCCCGACAGAGCCCGACAGAGCCCGACAGGGCCCGACAGAGCCCGACAGAGCCCGACAGGGCCCAGTAGAGCCCGACAGAGCCCGACAGGGCCCGATAGAGCCCGACAGGGCCCGACAGAGCCCGACAGAGCCCGACAGGGCCCGACAGGGCCCGACAGAGCCCGACAGAGCCCGACAGGGCCCGACAGAGCCCGACAGGGCCCCACAGAGCCCGACAGAGCCCGACAGGGCCCAGTAGAGCCCGACAGAGCCCGACAGAGCCCGACAGGGCCCGACAGAGCCCGACAGAGCCCGACAGAGCCCGACAGGGCCCCACAGAGCCCGACAGAGCCCGACAGAGCCCGACAGGGCCCAGTAGAGCCCGACACAGCCCGACAGAGCCCGACAGAGCCCGACAGAGCCCAGTAGAACCCGAGAGAGCCCGACAGAGCCCGACAGGGCCCGACAGGGCCCGACAGAGCCCGACAGAGCCCGACAGGGCCCGACAGGGCCCGACAGAGCCCAGTAGAGCCCGACAGAGCCCGACAGAGCCCGACAGGGCCCGACAGGGCCCAGTAGAGCCCGACAGAGCCCGACAGAGCCCGACAGAGCCCGACAGGGCCCGACAGAGCCCGACAGAGCCCAGTAGAGCCCAGTAGAGCCCGACAGGGCCCGACACAGCCCGACAGAGCCCGACAGAGCCCGACAGGGCCCGACAGAGCCCGACAGAGCCCGACAGGGCCCGACAGGGCCCATTAGAGCCCGACAGAGCCCGACAGGGCCCGACAGAGCCCGACAGAGCCCGACAGGGCCCGACAGAGCCCGACAGGGCCTAGTAGAGCCCGACAGAGCCCGACAGAGCCCGACAGAATCCGACAGGGCCCAGTAGAGCCCGACAGAGCCCGACAGAGCCCGACAGAGCCCGACAGGGCCCGACAGAGCCCGACAGAGCCCGACAGAGCCCGACAGCGCCCGACAGGGCCCAGTAGAGCCCGACAGAGCCCGACAGAGCCCGACAGGGCCCGACAGAGCCCGACAGAGCCCGACAGAGCCCGACAGGGCCCGACAGGGCCCAGTAGAGCCCGACAGAGCCCGACAGGGCCCGACAGAGCCCGACAGAGCCCGACAGAGCCCGACAGGGCCCAGTAGAGCCCGACAGAGCCCGACAGAGCCCGTCAGAGCCCGACAGGGCCCGACAGAGCCCGACAGAGCCCGACAGGGCCCGACAGAGCCCGACAGAGCCCGACAGGACCCGACAGAGCCCGACAGGGCGCGACAGGGCCCGACAGAGCCCGACAGAGCCCGACAGGGCCCAGTAGAGCCCGACAGAGCCCGACAGAGCCCGACAGAGCCCAGTAGAGCCCGACAGAGCCCGACAGAGCCCGACAGAGCCCAGTAGAGCCCGACAGAACCCGACAGAGCCCGACAGAGCCCAGTAGAGCCCGACAGAGCCCGACAGGGCCCGACAGGGCCCGACAGGGCCCAGTAGAGCCCGACAGAGCCCGACAGAGCCCAGTAGAGCCCAGTAGAGCCCGACAGAGCCCGACAGAGCCCGAGAGAGCCCGACAGGGCCCGACAGAGCCCGACAGAGCCCGACAGGGCCCGACAGGGCCCGACAGGGCCCAGTAGAGCCCGAAAGAGCCCGACAGAGCCCAGTAGAGCCCAGTAGAGCCCGACAGGGCCCGACAGGGCCCGACAGGGCCCAATAGAGCCCGACAGAGCCCGACAGAACCTGACAGAGCCCGACAGGGCCCGACAGAGCCCAGTAGAGCCCGACAGAGCCCGACAGAGCCCGACAGGGCCCAGTAGAGCCCGACAGAGCCCGACAGAGCCCGACAGAGCCCGACAGGGCCCAGTAGAGCCCGACAGAGCCCGACAGAGCCCGACAGAGCCCGACAGGGCCCGACAGGGCCCAACAGAGCCCGACAGGGCCCGACAGGGCCCAGTAGAGCCTGATAGAGCCCGACAGAGCCCGACAGAGCCCGACAGGGCCCGACAGGGCCCGATAGAGTCCGAAAGGGCCCGACAGAGCCCGACAGAGCCCGACAGGGCACGACAGAGCCCGACAGAGCCCGACAGGGCCCGACAGAGCCCGACAGAGCCCGACAGAGCCCGACAGAGCCTGACAGGGCCCGACAGGGCCCAGTAGAGACCGACAGAGCCCAGTATGGCCCAGTAGAGCCCGACAGAGCCCGACAGAGCCCGACAGAGCCCGACAGGGCCCGACAGGACCCGACAGGGCCCAGTAGAGCCCGAAAGAGCCCGACAGGGCCCGACAGAGCCCGACAGAGCCCGACAGGGCCCGACAGAGCCCGACAGGGCCCAGTAGAGCCCGACAGAGCCCGACAGGGCCCGATAGAGCCCGACAGGGCCCGACAGAGCCCGACAGAGCCCGACAGGGCCCGACAGGGCCCGACAGAGCCCGACAGGGCCCCACAGAGCCCGACAGAGCCCGACAGGGCCCAGTAGAGCCCGACAGAGCCCGACAGAGCCCGACAGAGCCCGACAGGGCCCGACAGAGCCCGACAGAGCCCGACAGAGCCCGACAGGGCCCCACAGAGCCCGACAGAGCCCGACAGAGCCCGACAGGGCCCAGTAGAGCCCGACAGAGCCCGACAGAGCCCGACAGAGCCCGACAGAGCCCAGTAGAGCCCGACAGAGCCCGACAGAGCCCGACAGGGCCCGACAGGGCCCGACAGAGCCCGACAAAGCCCGACAGGGCCCGACAGGGCCCGACAGAGCCCAGTAGAGCCCGACAGAGCCCGACAGAGCCCGACAGGGCCCGACAGGGCCCAGTAGAGCCCGACAGAGCCCGACAGAGCCCGACAGAGCCCGACAGGGCCCGACAGAGCCCGACAGGGCCCGACAGAGCGCGACAGGGCCCGACAGAGCCCGACAGGGCCCGACAGGGCCCGACAGAGCCCGAAAGAGCCCGACAGAGCCAAACAGGGCCCAGTAGAGCCCGACAGAGCCCGACAGAGCCCGACAGAGCCCAGTAGAGCCCAGTAGAGCCCGACAGAGCCCGACACAGCCCGACAGAGCCCGACAGAGCCCGACAGGGCCCGACAGGGCCCGACAGAGCCCGATAGGGCCCGACAGGGCCCATTAGAGCCCGACAGAGCCCGACAGGGCCCGACAGAGCCCGACAGAGCCCGACAGAGCCCGACAGGGCCCAGTAGAGCCCGACAGAGCCCGACAGAGCCCGACAGAGCCCGACACGGACCGACAGAGCCCGACAGGGCCCGACAGGGCCCGACAGAGCCCGACAGAGCCCGACAGGGCCCCACAGAGCCCGACAGAGCCCAGTAGAGCCCAGTAGAGCCCGACAGAGCCCGACAGAACCCGACAGGGCCCGACAGGGCCCGACAGGGCCCAGTAGAGCCCGACAGAGCCCGACAGAGCCCGATAGAGCCCGACAGAGCCCAGTAGAGCCCGACAGAGCCCGACAGAGCCCGACAGAGCCCGACAGGGCCCGACAGAGCCCGACAGGGCCCGACAGGGCCCGACAGAGCCCGACAGAGCCCGACAAGGCCCGACAGAGCCCGACAGGGCCCGACAGGGCCCGACAGAGCCCAGTAAAGCCCGACAGAGCCCGACAGAGCCCGACAGAACCCGACAGAGCCCGACAGAGTCCAGTAGAGCCCGACAGAGCCCGACAGAGCCCGACAGAGCCCGACAGTGCCCGACAGGGCCCGACAGGGCCCAGTAGAGCCCGACAGAGCCCGACAGAGCCCGACAGAGCCCGACAGGGCCCGACAGGGCCCAGAAGAGCCCGACAGAGCCCGACAGAGCCCGACAGAACCCGACAGAGCCCGACAGAGCCCGACAGAGCCCGACAGGGCCCGACAGGGCCCGACAGAGCCCGACAGAGCCCGACAGGGCCCAGTAGAGACCGACAGAGCCCGACAGAGCCCAGTAGAGCCCAGTAGAGCCCGACAGAGCCCGACAGAGCCCGACAGAGCCCGACAGAACCCGACAGAGCCCGACAGAGACCAGTTGAGCCCGACAGAGCCCGACAGAGCCCGACAGAGCCCGACAGGGCCCGACAGGGCCCAGTAGAGCCCGACAGAGCCCGACAGAGCCCGACAGAGCCCAGTAGAGCCCGACAGAGCCCGACAGAGCCCGACAGGGCCCGACAGAGCCCGACAGAGCCCGACAGGGCCCGACAGAGGCCGACAGAGTCCGACAGGGCCCGACAGGGCCCGACAGAGCCCAGTAGAGCCCGACAGAGCCCGACAGAGCCCGACAGAGCCCGACAGGGCCCAGTAGAGCCCAGTAGAGCCCGACAGAGCCCAGTAGAGCCCGACAGAGCCCGACAGAGCCCGACAGAGCCCGACAGGGCCCGACAGGGCCCGACAGGGCCCGACAGAGCCCGACAGAGCCCGACAGGGCCCGACAGGGCCCAGTAGAGCCCGACAGAGCCGAGAGGGCCCGACAGAGCCCGACAGAGCCCGACAGAGCCCGACAGAGCCCGACAGGGCCCGACAGAGCCCGACAGAGCCCGACAGGGCCCAGTAGAGCCCGACAGAGCCCGACAGAGCCCGACAGAATCCGACAGGGCCCAGTAGAGCCCGACAGAGCCCGACAGAGCCCGACAGAGCCCGACAGGGCCCGACAGAGCCCGACAGAGCCCGACAGAGCCCGACAGCGCCCGACAGGGCCCAGTAGAGCCCGACAGAGCCCGACAGAGCCCGACAGGGCCCGACAGAGCCCGACAGAGCCCGACAGAGCCCGACAGGGCCCGACAGAGCCCGACAGAGCCCGACAGAGCCCGACAGGGCCCAGTAGAGCCCGACAGAGCCCGACAGGGCCCGACAGAGCCCGACAGAGCCCGACAGAGCCCGACAGGGCCCAGTAGAGCCCGACAGAGCCCGACAGAGCCCGACAGAGCCCGTCAGAGCCCGACAGGGCCCGACAGAGCCCGACAGAGCCCGACAGGGCCCGACAGAGCCCGACAGAGCCCGACAGGGCCCGACAGAGCCCGACAGGGCCCGACAGGGCCCGACAGGGCCCGACAGAGCCCGACAGAGCCCGACAGGGCCCGACAGAGCCCGACAGAGCCCGACAGGGCCCAGTAGAGCCCGACAGAGCCCGACAGAGCCCGACAGAGCCCAGTAGAGCCCGACAGAGCCCGACAGAGCCCGACAGAGCCCGACAGGGCCCGACAGGGCCCAGTAGAGCCCGACAGAGCCCGACAGAACCTGACAGAGCCCGACAGGGCCCGACAGAGCCCAGTAGAGCCCGACAGAGCCCGACAGAGCCCGACAGGGCCCGACAGGGCCCGACAGAGCCCGACAGAGCCCGACAGGGCCCGACAGAGCCCGACAGGTCCCGACAGGGCCCGACAGAGCCCGACAGAGCCCGACAGGCCCCGACAGAGCCCGACAGGGCCCGGTAGAGCCCGACAGAGCCCGACAGAGCCCGACAGAGCCCAGTAGAGCCCGACAGAACCCGACAGAGCCCGACAGAGCCCAGTAGAGCCCGACAGAGCCCGACAGAGCCCGACAGGGCCCGACAGAGCCCGACAGGGCCCGACAGGGCCCGACAGAGCCCGACAGAGCCCGACAGAGCCCGACAGGGCCCGACAGAGCCCGACAGGGCCCGACAGGGCCCACAGAGCCCGACAGGGCCCGACAGGGCCCGACAGAGCCCAGTAGAGCCTGACAGAGCCCGACAGAGCCCGACAGAGCCCGACAGAACCCGACAGAGCCCGACAGAATCCAGTAGAGCCCGACAGAGCCCGACAGAGCCCGACAGAGCCCGACAGGGCCCGACAGGGCCCGACAGGGCCCGACAGGGCCCGACAGAGCCCGACAGAGCCCGACAGAGCCCGACAGGGCCCAGAAGAGCCCGACAGAGCCCGACAGAGCCCGACAGAACCCGACAGAGCCCGACAGAGCCCGACAGAGCCCGACAGGGCCCGACAGGGCCCGACAGAGCCCGACAGAGCCCGACAGGGCCCAGTAGAGACCGACAGAGCCAGACAGGGCCCAGTAGAGCCCAGTAGAGCCCGACAGAGCCCGACAGAGCCCGACAGAGCCCGACAGAACCCGACAGAGCCCGACAGAGACCAGTTGAGCCCGACAGAGCCCGACAGAGCCCGACAGAGCCCGACAGGGCCCGACAGGGCCCAGTAGAGCCCGACAGAGCCCGACAGAGCCCGACAGGGCCCGACAGGGCCCAGTAGAGCCCGACAGAGCCCGACAGAGCCCGACAGAGCCCGACAGGGCCCGACAGAGCCCGACAGAGCCCGACAGGGCCCGACAGGGCCCGACAGAGCCCAGTAGAGCCCGACAGAGCCCGACAGAGCCCGACAGAGCCCGACAGGGCCCAGTAGACCCCGGAAGAGCCCGACAGAGCCCAGTAGAGCCCGACAGAGCCCGACAGAGCCCGACAGAGCCCGACAGGGCCCGACAGGGCCCGACAGAGCCCGACAGGGCCCGACGGAGCCTGACAGAGCCCGACAGGG
This sequence comes from Caloenas nicobarica, assembly GCF_036013445.1. Taxonomy (NCBI): domain Eukaryota; kingdom Metazoa; phylum Chordata; class Aves; order Columbiformes; family Columbidae; genus Caloenas; species Caloenas nicobarica. The sequence goes on from NW_027017207.1 coordinate 193,948, forward strand.
CCCAGTAGAGCCCGACAGAGCCCGACAGAGCCCGACAGAGCCCAGTAGAGCCCGACAGAGCCCGACAGAGCCCGACAGAGCCCGACAGAGCCCGACAGGGCCCGACAGAGCCCGACAGAGCCCGACAGGGCCCGACAGAGCCCGACAGAGCCCGACAGAGCCCGACAGAGCCCGACAGGGCCCAGTAGAGCCCGACAGAGCCCGACAGAGCCCGACAGGGCCCGACAGGGCCCGACAGGGCCCGACAGAGCCCAGTAGAGCCCGACAGAGCCCGACAGAGCCCGACAGAGCCCGACAGAGCCCGACAGGCCCCGACAGGGCCCAGTGGAGCCCGACAGAGCCCGACAGAGCCCGACAGGGCCCGACAGAGCCCGAAAGAGCCCGACAGAGCCCGACAGAGCCCGTCAGAGCCCGACAGAGCCCGACAGAGCCTGACAGAGTCCGACAGGGCCCAGTAGAGGCCGACAGAGCCCGACAGAGCCCGACAGAGCCCGACAGGGCCCGACAGAGCCCGACAGGGCCCGACAGAGCCCGACAGGGCCCAGTAGAGCCCGACAGAGCCCGACAGAGCCCGACAGAATCCGACAGGGCCCAGTAGAGCCCGACAGAGCCCGACAGAGCCCGACAGAGCCCGACAGGGCCCGACAGAGCCCGACAGAGCCCGACAGCGCCCGACAGGGCCCAGTAGAGCCCGACAGAGCCCGACAGAGCCCGACAGGGCCGGACAGAGCCCGACAGAGCCCGACAGAGCCCGACAGGGCCCAGTAGAGCCCGACAGAGCCCGACAGGGCCCGACAGAGCCCGACAGAGCCCGACAGAGCCTGACAGGGCCCAGTAGAGCCCGACAGAGCCCGACAGAGCCCGACAGGGCCCAGTAGAGCCCGACAGAGCCCGACAGAGCCCGACAGGGCCCGACAGAGCCCGACAGGGCCCAGTAGAGCCCGACAGAGCCCGACAGAGCCCGACAGAGCCCGACAGAGCCCAGTAGAGCCCGACAGAACACGACAGAGCCCGACAGAGCCCAGTAGAGCCCGACAGAGCCCGACAGGGCCCGACAGGGCCCGACAGGGCCCAGTAGAGCCCGACAGAGCCCGACAGAGCCCAGTAGAGCCCAGTAGAGCCCGACAGAGCCCGACAGAGCCCGAGAGAGCCCGACAGGGCCCGACAGAGCCCGACAGAGCCCGACAGGGCCCGACAGGGCCCGACAGGGCCCAGTAGAGCCCGAAAGAGCCCGAAAGAGCCCAGTAGAGCCCAGTAGAGCCCGACAGGGCCCGACAGGGCCCGACAGGGCCCAGTAGAGCCCGACAGAGCCCGACAGAACCTGACAGAGCCCGACAGGGCCCGACAGAGCCCAGTAGAGCCCGACAGAGCCCGACAGAGCCCGACAGGGCCCAGTAGAGCCCGACAGAGCCCGACAGAGCCCGACAGAGCCCGACAGGGCCCAGTAGAGCCCGACAGAGCCCGACAGAGCCCGACAGAGCCCGACAGGGCCCGACAGGGCCCGACAGAGCCCGACAGGGCCCGACAGAGCCCGACAGAGCCCGACAGGGCCCAGTAGAGCCTGACAGAGCCCGACAGAGCCCGACAGAGCCCGACAGGGCCCGACAGAGCCCGACAGAGCCCGACAGGGCCCGACAGAGCCCGACAGGGCCCGACAGAGCCCGAGAGGGCCCAGTAGAGCCCGACAGGGCCCGACAGAGCCCGACAGAGCCCGACAGGGCACGACAGAGCCCGACAGAGCCCGACAGGGCCCGACAGAGCCCGACAGAGCCCGACAGAGCCCGACAGAGCCCGACAGGGCCCGACAGGGCCCAGTAGAGCCCGACAGAGCCCAGTAGAGCCCAGTAGAGCCCGACAGAGCCCGACAGAGCCCGACAGAGCCCGACAGGGCCCGACAGGGCCCAGTAGAGCCCGACAGAGCCCGACAGGGCCCGACAGATCCCGACAGAGCCCGACAGGGCCCGACAGAGCCCGACAGATCCCGACAGGGCCCAGTAGAGCCCGACAGAGCCCGACAGGGCCCGATAGAGCCCGACAGGGCCCGACAGAGCCCGACAGAGCCCGACAGGGCCCGACAGGGCCCGACAGAGCCCGACAGAGCCCGACAGGGCCCGACAGAGCCCGACAGGGCCCCACAGAGCCCGACAGAGCCCGACAGGGCCCAGTAGAGCCCGACAGAGCCCGACAGAGCCCGACAGGGCCCGACAGAGCCCGACAGAGCCCGACAGAGCCCGACAGGGCCCCACAGAGCCCGACAGAGCCCGACAGAGCCCGACAGGGCCCAGTAGAGCCCGACACAGCCCGACAGAGCCCGACAGAGCCCGACAGAGCCCAGTAGAACCCGAGAGAGCCCGACAGAGCCCGACAGGGCCCGACAGGGCCCGACAGAGCCCGACAGAGCCCGACAGGGCCCGACAGGGCCCGACAGAGCCCAGTAGAGCCCGACAGAGCCCGACAGAGCCCGACAGGGCCCGACAGGGCCCAGTAGAGCCCGACAGAGCCCGACAGAGCCCGACAGAGCCCGACAGAGCCCGACAGAGCCCGACAGGGCCCGACAGGGCCCGACAGGGCCCGACAGGGCACGACAGAGCCCGACAGAGCCCGACAGGGCCCGACAGAGCGCGACAGGGCCCGACAGAGCCCGGCAGAGCCCGACAGGGCCCGACAGAGCCCGACAGAGCCAAACAGGGCCCAGTAGAGCCCGACAGAGCCCGACAGAGCCCGACAGAGCCCAGTAGAGCCCAGTAGAGCCCGACAGGGCCCGACACAGCCCGACAGAGCCCGACAGAGCCCGACAGGGCCCGACAGAGCCCGACAGAGCCCGACAGGGCCCGACAGGGCCCATTAGAGCCCGACAGAGCCCGACAGGGCCCGACAGAGCCCGACAGAGCCCGACAGGGCCCGACAGAGCCCGACAGGGCCTAGTAGAGCCCGACAGAGCCCGACAGAGCCCGACAGAATCCGACAGGGCCCAGTAGAGCCCGACAGAGCCCGACAGAGCCCGACAGAGCCCGACAGGGCCCGACAGAGCCCGACAGAGCCCGACAGAGCCCGACAGCGCCCGACAGGGCCCAGTAGAGCCCGACAGGGCCCGACAGAGCCCGACAGGGCCCGACAGAGCCCGACAGAGCCCGACAGAGCCCGACAGGGCCCGACAGGGCCCAGTAGAGCCCGACAGAGCCCGACAGGGCCCGACAGAGCCCGACAGAGCCCGACAGAGCCCGACAGGGCCCAGTAGAGCCCGACAGAGCCCGACAGAGCCCGTCAGAGCCCGACAGGGCCCGACAGAGCCCGACAGAGCCCGACAGGGCCCGACAGAGCCCGACAGAGCCCGACAGGACCCGACAGAGCCCGACAGGGCCCGACAGGGCCCGACAGAGCCCGACAGAGCCCGACAGGGCCCAGTAGAGCCCGACAGAGCCCGACAGAGCCCGACAGAGCCCAGTAGAGCCCGACAGAGCCCGACAGAGCCCGACAGAGCCCAGTAGAGCCCGACAGAACCCGACAGAGCCCGACAGAGCCCAGTAGAGCCCGACAGAGCCCGACAGGGCCCGACAGAGCCCGACAGAGCCCGACAGAGCCCGACAGGGCCCAGTAGACCCCGGAAGAGCCCGACAGAGCCCAGTAGAGCCCGACAGAGCCCGACAGAGCCCGACAGAGCCCGACAGGGCCCGACAGGGCCCGACAGAGCCCGACAGGGCCCGACGGAGCCTGACAGAGCCCGACAGGGCCCAGTAGAGCCCGACAGAGCCCGACAGAGCCCGACAGAGCCCAGTAGAGCCCGACAGAGCCCGAGAGAGCCCGACAGAGCCCGACAGAGCCCGACAGGGCCCGACAGAGCCCGACAGAGCCCGACAGGGCCCGACAGAGCCCGACAGAGCCCGACAGAGCCCGACAGAGCCCGACAGGGCCCAGTAGAGCCCGACAGAGCCCGACAGAGCCCGACAGGGCCCGACAGGGCCCGACAGGGCCCGACAGAGTCCAGTAGAGCCCGACAGAGCCCGACAGAGCCCGACAGAGCCCGACAGAGCCCGACAGGGCCCGACAGGGCCCAGTGGAGCCCGACAGAGCCCGACAGAGCCCGACAGGGCCCGACAGAGCCCGAAAGAGCCCGACAGAGCCCGACAGAGCCCGTCAGAGCCCGACAGAGCCCGACAGAGCCTGACAGAGTCCGACAGGGCCCAGTAGAGGCCGACAGAGCCCGACAGAGCCCGACAGAGCCCGACAGGGCCCGACAGAGCCCGACAGGGCCCGACAGAGCCCGACAGGGCCCAGTAGAGCCCGACAGAGCCCGACAGAGCCCGACAGAATCCGACAGGGCCCAGTAGAGCCCGACAGAGCCCGACAGAGCCCGACAGAGCCCGACAGGGCCCGACAGAGCCCGACAGAGCCCGACAGCGCCCGACAGGGCCCAGTAGAGCCCGACAGAGCCCGACAGAGCCCGACAGGGCCGGACAGAGCCCGACAGAGCCCGACAGAGCCCGACAGGGCCCAGTAGAGCCCGACAGAGCCCGACAGGGCCCGACAGAGCCCGACAGAGCCCGACAGAGCCTGACAGGGCCCAGTAGAGCCCGACAGAGCCCGTCAGAGCCCGACAGAGCCCGTCAGAGCCCGACAGGGCCCGACAGAGCCCGACAGAGCCCGACAGGGCCCGACAGAGCCCGACAGAGCCCGACAGGGCCCGACAGGGCCCGACAGAGCCCGACAGAGCCCGACAGAGCCCGACAGGGCCCGACAGAGCCCGACAGAGCCCGACAGGGCCCAGTAGAGCCCGACAGAGCCCGACAGAGCCCGACAGAGCCCAGTAGAGCCCGACAGAGCCCGACAGAGCCCGACAGAGCCCGACAGGGCCCGACAGGGCCCAGTAGAGCCCGACAGAGCCCGACAGAACCTGACAGAGCCCGACAGGGCCCGATAGAGCCCGACAGAGCCCGACAGAGCCCGACAGGGCCCGACAGGGCCCGACAGATCCCGACAGAGCCCGACAGAGCCCGACAGGGCCCGACAGAGCCCGACAGGGCCCGACAGGGCCCGACAGAGCCCGACAGAGCCCGACAGGGCCCGACAGAGCCCGACAGGGCCCAGTAGAGCCCGACAGAGCCCGACAGAGCCCGACAGAGCCCGACAGAGCCCAGTAGAGCCCGACAGAACACGACAGAGCCCGACAGAGCCCAGTAGAGCCCGACAGAGCCCGACAGGGCCCGACAGGGCCCGACAGGGCCCAGTAGAGCCCGACAGAGCCCGACAGAGCCCAGTAGAGCCCAGTAGAGCCCGACAGAGCCCGACAGAGCCCGAGAGAGCCCGACAGGGCCCGACAGAGCCCGACAGAGCCCGACAGGGCCCGACAGGGCCCGACAGGGCCCAGTAGAGCCCGAAAGAGCCCGACAGAGCCCAGTAGAGCCCAGTAGAGCCCGACAGGGCCCGACAGGGCCCGACAGGGCCCAGTAGAGCCCGACAGAGCCCGACAGAACCTGACAGAGCCCGACAGGGCCCGAAAGAGCCCAGTAGAGCCCGACAGAGCCCGACAGAGCCCGACAGGGCCCAGTAGAGCCCGACAGAGCCCGACAGAGCCCGACAGAGCCCGACAGGGCCCAGTAGAGCCCGACAGAGCCCGACAGAGCCCGACAGAGCCCGACAGGGCCCGACAGGGCCCGACAGAGCCCGACAGGGCCCGACAGAGCCCGACAGAGCCCGACAGGGCCCAGTAGAGCCTGATAGAGCCCGACAGAGCCCGACAGAGCCCGACAGGGCCCGACAGAGCCCGACAGAGCCCGACAGGGCCCGACAGAGCCCGACAGAGCCCGACAGAGCCCGACAGAGCCCGACAGGGCCCAGTAGAGCCCGACAGAGCCCGACAGAGCCCGACAGGGCCCGACAGGGCCCGACAGGGCCCGACAGAGTCCAGTAGAGCCCGACAGAGCCCGACAGAGCCCGACAGAGCCCGACAGAGCCCGACAGGGCCCGACAGGGCCCAGTGGAGCCCGACAGAGCCCGACAGAGCCCGACAGGGCCCGACAGAGCCCGAAAGAGCCCGACAGAGCCCGACAGAGCCCGTCAGAGCCCGACAGAGCCCGACAGAGCCTGACAGAGTGCGACAGGGCCCAGTAGAGGCCGACAGAGCCCGACAGAGCCCGACAGAGCCCGACAGGGCCCGACAGAGCCCGACAGGGACCGACAGAGCCCGACAGGGCCCAGTAGAGCCCGACAGAGCCCGACAGAGCCCGACAGAATCCGACAGGGCCCAGTAGAGCCCGACAGAGCCCGACAGAGCCCGACAGAGCCCGACAGGGCCCGACAGAGCCCGACAGAGCCCGACAGCGCCCGACAGGGCCCAGTAGAGCCCGACAGAGCCCGACAGAGCCCGACAGGGCCGGACAGAGCCCGACAGAGCCCGACAGAGCCCGACAGGGCCCAGTAGAGCCCGACAGAGCCCGACAGGGCCCGACAGAGCCCGACAGAGCCCGACAGAGCCTGACAGGGCCCAGTAGAGCCCGACAGAGCCCGTCAGAGCCCGACAGAGCCCGTCAGAGCCCGACAGGGCCCGACAGAGCCCGACAGAGCCCGACAGGGCCCGACAGAGCCCGACAGAGCCCGACAGGGCCCGACAGGGCCCGACAGAGCCCGACAGAGCCCGACAGAGCCCGACAGGGCCCGACAGAGCCCGACAGAGCCCGACAGGGCCCAGTAGAGCCCGACAGAGCCCGACAGAGCCCGACAGAGCCCAGTAGAGCCCGACAGAGCCCGACAGAGCCCGACAGAGCCCGACAGGGCCCGACAGGGCCCAGTAGAGCCCGACAGAGCCCGACAGAACCTGACAGAGCCCGACAGGGCCCGACAGAGCCCGACAGAGCCCGACAGAGCCCGACAGGGCCCGACAGGGCCCGACAGATCCCGACAGAGCCCGACAGAGCCCGACAGGGCCCGACAGAGCCCGACAGGGCCCGACAGGGCCCGACAGAGCCCGACAGAGCCCGACAGGGCCCGACAGAGCCCGACAGGGCCCAGTAGAGCCCGACAGAGCCCGACAGAGCCCGACAGAGCCCGACAGAGCCCAGTAGAGCCCGACAGAACACGACAGAGCCCGACAGAGCCCAGTAGAGCCCGACAGAGCCCGACAGGGCCCGACAGGGCCCGACAGGGCCCAGTAGAGCCCGACAGAGCCCGACAGAGCCCAGTAGAGCCCAGTAGAGCCCGACAGAGCCCGACAGAGCCCGAGAGAGCCCGACAGGGCCCGACAGAGCCCGACAGAGCCCGACAGGGCCCGACAGGGCCCGACAGGGCCCAGTAGAGCCCGAAAGAGCCCGACAGAGCCCAGTAGAGCCCAGTAGAGCCCGACAGGGCCCGACAGGGCCCGACAGGGCCCAGTAGAGCCCGACAGAGCCCGACAGAACCTGACAGAGCCCGACAGGGCCCGAAAGAGCCCAGTAGAGCCCGACAGAGCCCGACAGAGCCCGACAGGGCCCAGTAGAGCCCGACAGAGCCCGACAGAGCCCGACAGAGCCCGACAGGGCCCAGTAGAGCCCGACAGAGCCCGACAGAGCCCGACAGAGCCCGACAGGGCCCGACAGGGCCCGACAGAGCCCGACAGGGCCCGACAGAGCCCGACAGAGCCCGACAGGGCCCAGTAGAGCCTGATAGAGCCCGACAGAGCCCGACAGAGCCCGACAGGGCCCGACAGAGCCCGACAGAGCCCGACAGGGCCCGACAGAGCCCGACAGGGCCCGACAGAGCCCGAGAGGGCCCGATAGAGCCCGACAGGGCCCGACAGAGCCCGACAGAGCCCGACAGGGCACGACAGAGCCCGACAGAGCCCGACAGGGCCCGACAGAGCCCGACAGAGCCCGACAGAGCCCGACAGAGCCCGACAGGGCCCGACAGGGCCCAGTAGAGCCCGACAGAGCCCAGTAGAGCCCAGTAGAGCCCGACAGAGCCCGACAGAGCCCGACAGAGCCCGACAGGGCCCGACAGGGCCCAGTAGAGCCCGACAGAGCCCGACAGGGCCCGACAGAGCCCGACAGAGCCCGACAGGGCCCGACAGAGCCCGACAGATCCCGACAGGGCCCAGTAGAGCCCGACAGAGCCCGACAGGGCCCGATAGAGCCCGACAGGGCCCGACAGAGCCCGACAGAGCCCGACAGGGCCCGACAGGGCCCGACAGAGCCCGACAGAGCCCGACAGGGCCCGACAGAGCCCGACAGGGCCCCACAGAGCCCGACAGAGCCCGACAGGGCCCAGTAGAGCCCGACAGAGCCCGACAGAGCCCGACAGGGCCCGACAGAGCCCGACAGAGCCCGACAGAGCCCGACAGGGCCCCACAGAGCCCGACAGAGCCCGACAGAGCCCGACAGGGCCCAGTAGAGCCCGACACAGCCCGACAGAGCCCGACAGAGCCCGACAGAGCCCAGTAGAACCCGAGAGAGCCCGACAGAGCCCGACAGGGCCCGACAGGGCCCGACAGAGCCCGACAGAGCCCGACAGGGCCCGACAGGGCCCGACAGAGCCCAGTAGAGCCCGACAGAGCCCGACAGAGCCCGACAGGGCCCGACAGGGCCCAGTAGAGCCCGACAGAGCCCGACAGAGCCCGACAGAGCCCGACAGGGCCCGACAGAGCCCGACAGAGCCCGACAGGGCCCGACAGGGCCCGACAGGGCCCGACAGGGCACGACAGAGCCCGACAGAGCCCGACAGGGCCCGACAGAGCGCGACAGGGCCCGACAGAGCCCGGCAGAGCCCGACAGGGCCCGACAGAGCCCGACAGAGCCAAACAGGGCCCAGTAGAGCCCGACAGAGCCCGACAGAGCCCGACAGAGCCCAGTAGAGCCCAGTAGAGCCCGACAGGGCCCGACACAGCCCGACAGAGCCCGACAGAGCCCGACAGGGCCCGACAGAGCCCGACAGAGCCCGACAGGGCCCGACAGGGCCCATTAGAGCCCGACAGAGCCCGACAGGGCCCGACAGAGCCCGACAGAGCCCGACAGGGCCCGACAGAGCCCGACAGGGCCTAGTAGAGCCCGACAGAGCCCGACAGAGCCCGACAGAATCCGACAGGGCCCGACAGAGCCCGACAGAGCCCGACAGAGCCCGACAGAGCCCGACAGGGCCCGACAGAGCCCGACAGAGCCCGACAGAGCCCGACAGCGCCCGACAGGGCCCAGTAGAGCCCGACAGAGCCCGACAGAGCCCGACAGGGCCCGACAGAGCCCGACAGAGCCCGACAGAGCCCGACAGGGCCCGACAGGGCCCAGTAGAGCCCGACAGAGCCCGACAGGGCCCGACAGAGCCCGACAGAGCCCGACAGAGCCCGACAGGGCCCAGTAGAGCCCGACAGAGCCCGACAGAGCCCGTCAGAGCCCGACAGGGCCCGACAGAGCCCGACAGAGCCCGACAGGGCCCGACAGAGCCCGACAGAGCCCGACAGGACCCGACAGAGCCCGACAGGGCCCGACAGGGCCCGACAGAGCCCGACAGAGCCCGACAGGGCCCAGTAGAGCCCGACAGAGCCCGACAGAGCCCGACAGAGCCCAGTAGAGCCCGACAGAGCCCGACAGAGCCCGACAGAGCCCAGTAGAGCCCGACAGAACCCGACAGAGCCCGACAGAGCCCAGTAGAGCCCGACAGAGCCCGACAGGGCCCGACAGGGCCCGACAGGGCCCAGTAGAGCCCGACAGAGCCCGACAGAGCCCAGTAGAGCCCAGTAGAGCCCGACAGAGCCCGACAGAGCCCGAGAGAGCCCGACAGGGCCCGACAGAGCCCGACAGAGCCCGACAGGGCCCGACAGGGCCCGACAGGGCCCAGTAGAGCCCGAAAGAGCCCGACAGAGCCCAGTAGAGCCCAGTAGAGCCCGACAGGGCCCGACAGGGCCCGACAGGGCCCAATAGAGCCCGACAGAGCCCGACAGAACCTGACAGAGCCCGACAGGGCCCGACAGAGCCCAGTAGAGCCCGACAGAGCCCGACAGAGCCCGACAGGGCCCAGTAGAGCCCGACAGAGCCCGACAGAGCCCGACAGAGCCCGACAGAGCCCGACAGGGCCCAGTAGAGCCCGACAGAGCCCGACAGAGCCCGACAGAGCCCGACAGGGCCCGACAGGGCCCAACAGAGCCCGACAGGGCCCGACAGGGCCCAGTAGAGCCTGATAGAGCCCGACAGAGCCCGACAGAGCCCGACAGGGCCCGACAGGGCCCGATAGAGCCCGAAAGGGCCCGACAGAGCCCGACAGAGCCCGACAGGGCACGACAGAGCCCGACAGAGCCCGACAGGGCCCGACAGAGCCCGACAGAGCCCGACAGAGCCCGACAGAGCCTGACAGGGCCCGACAGGGCCCAGTAGAGACCGACAGAGCCCAGTATGGCCCAGTAGAGCCCGACAGAGCCCGACAGAGCCCGACAGAGCCCGACAGGGCCCGACAGGACCCGACAGGGCCCAGTAGAGCCCGAAAGAGCCCGACAGGGCCCGACAGAGCCCGACAGAGCCCGACAGGGCCCGACAGAGCCCGACAGGGCCCAGTAGAGCCCGACAGAGCCCGACAGGGCCCGATAGAGCCCGACAGGGCCCGACAGAGCCCGACAGAGCCCGACAGGGCCCGACAGGGCCCGACAGAGCCCGACAGGGCCCGACAGAGCCCGACAGGGCCCCACAGAGCCCGACAGAGCCCGACAGGGCCCAGTAGAGCCCGACAGAGCCCGACAGAGCCCGACAGAGCCCGACAGGGCCCGACAGAGCCCGACAGAGCCCGACAGAGCCCGACAGGGCCCCACAGAGCCCGACAGAGCCCGACAGAGCCCGACAGGGCCCAGTAGAGCCCGACAGAGCCCGACAGAGCCCGACAGAGCCCGACAGAGCCCAGTAGAGCCCGACAGAGCCCGACAGAGCCCGACAGGGCCCGACAGGGCCCGACAGAGCCCGACAGAGCCCGACAGGGCCCGACAGGGCCCGACAGAGCCCAGTAGAGCCCGACAGAGCCCGACAGAGCCCGACAGGGCCCGACAGGGCCCAGTAGAGCCCGACAGAGCCCGACAGAGCCCGACAGAGCCCGACAGGGCCCGACAGAGCCCGACAGGGCCCGACAGAGCGCGACAGGGCCCGACAGAGCCCGACAGGGCCCGACAGGGCCCGACAGAGCCCGACAGAGCCCGACAGAGCCAAACAGGGCCCAGTAGAGCCCGACAGAGCCCGACAGAGCCCGACAGAGCCCAGTAGAGCCCAGTAGAGCCCGACAGAGCCCGACACAGCCCGACAGAGCCCGACAGAGCCCGACAGGGCCCGACAGGGCCCGACAGAGCCCGACAGGGCCCGACAGGGCCCGACAGGGCCTAGTAGAGCCCGACAGAGCCCGACAGAGCCCGACAGAATCCGACAGGGCCCAGTAGAGCCCGACAGAGCCCGACAGAGCCCGACAGAGCCCGACAGGGCCCGACAGAGCCCGACAGAGCCCGACAGAGCCCGACAGCGCCCGACAGGGCCCAGTAGAGCCCGACAGAGCCCGACAGAGCCCGACAGGGCCCGACAGAGCCCGACAGAGCCCGACAGAGCCCGACAGGGCCCGACAGGGCCCAGTAGAGCCCGACAGAGCCCGACAGGGCCCGACAGAGCCCGACAGAGCCCGAGAGAGCCCGACAGGGCCCGACAGAGCCCGACAGAGCCCGACAGGGCCCGACAGGGCCCGACAGGGCCCAGTAGAGCCCGAAAGAGCCCGACAGAGCCCAGTAGAGCCCAGTAGAGCCCGACAGGGCCCGACAGGGCCCGACAGGGCCCAATAGAGCCCGACAGAGCCCGACAGAACCTGACAGAGCCCGACAGGGCCCGACAGAGCCCAGTAGAGCCCGACAGAGCCCGACAGAGCCCGACAGGGCCCAGTAGAGCCCGACAGAGCCCGACAGAGCCCGACAGGGCCCGACAGCGCCCGACAGAGCCCGACAGAACCTGACAGAGCCCGACAGGGCCCGACAGAGCCCAGTAGAGCCCGACAGAGCCCGACAGAGCCCGACAGGGCCCGGTAGAGCCCGACAGAGCCCGACAGAGCCCGACAGAGCCCGACAGAGCCCGACAGGGCCCAGTAGAGCCCGACAGAGCCCGACAGAGCCCGACAGAGCCCGACAGGGCCCGACAGGGCCCAACAGAGCCCGACAGGGCCCGACAGGGCCCAGTAGAGCCTGATAGAGCCCGACAGAGCCCGACAGAGCCCGACAGGGCCCGACAGGGCCCGATAGAGCCCGAAAGGGCCCGACAGAGCCCGACAGAGCCCGACAGGGCACGACAGAGCCCGACAGAGCCCGACAGGGCCCGACAGAGCCCGACAGAGCCCGACAGAGCCCGACAGAGCCTGACAGGGCCCGACAGGGCCCAGTAGAGACCGACAGAGCCCAGTATGGCCCAGTAGAGCCCGACAGAGCCCGACAGAGCCCGACAGAGCCCGACAGGGCCCGACAGGACCCGACAGGGCCCAGTAGAGCCCGAAAGAGCCCGACAGGGCCCGACAGAGCCCGACAGAGCCCGACAGGGCCCGACAGAGCCCGACAGGGCCCAGTAGAGCCCGACAGAGCCCGACAGGGCCCGATAGAGCCCGACAGGGCCCGACAGAGCCCGACAGAGCCCGACAGGGCCCGACAGGGCCCGACAGAGCCCGACAGGGCCCGACAGAGCCCGACAGGGCCCCACAGAGCCCGACAGAGCCCGACAGGGCCCAGTAGAGCCCGACAGAGCCCGACAGAGCCCGACAGAGCCCGACAGGGCCCGACAGAGCCCGACAGAGCCCAGTAGAGCCCGACAGAGCCCGACAGAGCCCGACAGGGCCCGACAGGGCCCGACAGAGCCCGACAGAGCCCGACAGGGCCCGACAGGGCCCGACAGAGCCCAGTAGAGCCCGACAGAGCCCGACAGAGCCCGACAGGGCCCGACAGGGCCCAGTAGAGCCCGACAGAGCCCGACAGAGCCCGACAGAGCCCGACAGAGCCCAGTAGAGCCCGACAGAGCCCGACAGAGCCCGACAGGGCCCGACAGGGCCCGACAGAGCCCGACAGAGCCCGACAGGGCCCGACAGGGCCCGACAGAGCCCAGTAGAGCCCGACAGAGCCCGACAGAGCCCGACAGGGCCCGACAGGGCCCAGTAGAGCCCGACAGAGCCCGACAGAGCCCGACAGAGCCCGACAGGGTCCGACAGAGCCCGACAGGGCCCGACAGAGCGCGACAGGCCCCGACAGAGCCCGACAGGGCCCGACAGGGCCCGACAGAGCCCGACAGAGCCCGACAGAGCCAAACAGGGCCCAGTAGAGCCCGACAGAGCCCGACAGAGCCCGACAGAGCCCAGTAGAGCCCAGTAGAGCCCGACAGAGCCCGACACAGCCCGACAGAGCCCGACAGAGCCCGACAGGGCCCGACAGGGCCCGACAGAGCCCGACAGGGCCCGACAGGGCCCATTAGAGCCCGACAGAGCCCGACAGGGCCCGACAGAGCCCGACAGAGCCCGACAGAGCCCGACAGGGCCCAGTAGAGCCCGACAGAGCCCGACAGAGCCCGACAGAGCCCGACACGGACCGACAGAGCCCGACAGGGCCCGACAGGGCCCGACAGAGCCCGACAGAGCCCGACAGGGCCCCACAGAGACCGACAGAGCCCAGTAGAGCCCAGTAGAGCCCGACAGAGCCCGACAGAACCCGACAGGGCCCGACAGGGCCCGACAGGGCCCAGTAGAGCCCGACAGAGCCCGACAGAGCCCGATAGAGCCCGACAGAGCCCAGTAGAGCCCGACAGAGCCCGACAGAGCCCGACAGAGCCCGACAGGGCCCGACAGAGCCCGACAGGGCCCGACAGGGCCCGACAGAGCCCGACAGAGCCCGACAAGGCCCGACAGAGCCCGACAGGGCCCGACAGGGCCCGACAGAGCCCAGTAAAGCCCGACAGAGCCCGACAGAGCCCGACAGAACCCGACAGAGCCCGACAGAGTCCAGTAGAGCCCGACAGAGCCCGACAGAGCCCGACAGAGCCCGACAGTGCCCGACAGGGCCCGACAGGGCCCAGTAGAGCCCGACAGAGCCCGACAGAGCCCGACAGAGCCCGACAGGGCCCGACAGGGCCCAGAAGAGCCCGACAGAGCCCGACAGAGCCCGACAGAACCCGACAGAGCCCGACAGAGCCCGACAGAGCCCGACAGGGCCCGACAGGGCCCGACAGAGCCCGACAGAGCCCGACAGGGCCCAGTAGAGACCGACAGAGCCCGACAGAGCCCAGTAGAGCCCAGTAGAGCCCGACAGAGCCCGACAGAGCCCGACAGAGCCCGACAGAACCCGACAGAGCCCGACAGAGACCAGTTGAGCCCGACAGAGCCCGACAGAGCCCGACAGAGCCCGACAGGGCCCGACAGGGCCCAGTAGAGCCCGACAGAGCCCGACAGAGCCCGACAGAGCCCAGTAGAGCCCGACAGAGCCCGACAGAGCCCGACAGGGCCCGACAGAGCCCGACAGAGCCCGACAGGGCCCGACAGAGGCCGACAGAGTCCGACAGGGCCCGACAGGGCCCGACAGAGCCCAGTAGAGCCCGACAGAGCCCGACAGAGCCCGACAGAGCCCGACAGGGCCCAGTAGAGCCCAGTACAGCCCGACAGAGCCCAGTAGAGCCCGACAGAGCCCGACAGAGCCCGACAGAGCCCGACAGGGCCCGACAGGGCCCGACAGAGCCCGACAGGGCCCGACAGAGCCTGACAGAGCCCGACAGAGCCCGACAGGGCCCGACAGAGCCTGACAGAGCCGACAGAGCCCAGTAGAGCCCGACAGAGCCCGACAGAGCCCGACAGAGCCCAGTAGAGCCCGACAGAGCCCGAGAGAGCCCGACAGAGCCCGAAAGAGCCCGACAGGGCCCGACAGAGCCCGACAGGGCCCGACAGAGCCCGACAGAGCCCGACAGAGCCCGACAGGGCCCGACAGGGACCAGTAGAGCCCGACAGAGCCCGACAGGGCCCGACAGAGCCCGACAGAGCCCGACAGAGCCCGACAGGGCCCAGTAGAGCCCGACAGAGCCCGACAGAGCCCAGTAGAGCCCGACAGAGCCCGAGAGAGCCCGACAGAGCCCGAAAGAGCCCGACAGGGCCCAGTAGAGCCCGACAGAGCCCGACAGGGCCCGACAGGGCCCAGTAGAGCCCGACAGAGCCCAGTAGAGCCCAGTAGAGCCCGACAGAGCCCGACAGAGCCCGACAGAGCCCGACAGGGCCCGACAGGGCCCAGTAAAACCCGACAGAGCCCGACAGAGCCCGACAGAGCCCGACAGAGCCCGACAGGGCACGACAGAGCCCGACAGAGCCCGACAGGGCACGACTGAGACCGACAGAGCCCGACAGGGCCCAGTAGAGCCCGACAGAGCCCGACAGAGCCCGACAGAGCCCGACAGGGCCCGACAGGGCCCGACAGAGCCCGACAGGGCCCGACAGAGCCCGACAGGGCCCGACAGAGCCCGACAGGGCCCAGTAGAGCCCGACAGAGCCCGACAGAGCCCGACAGAGCCCGACAGAGCCCAGTAGAGCCCGACAGAGCCCGACAGAGCCCGACAGGGCCCGACAGGGCCCGACAGAGCCCGACAGAGCCCGACAGGGCCCGACAGGGCCCGACAGAGCCCAGTAGAGCCCGACAGAGCCCGACAGAGCCCGACAGGGCCCGACAGGGCCCAGTAGAGCCCGACAGAGCCCGACAGAGCCCGACAGAGCCCGACAGGGCGCGACAGAGCCCGACAGAGCCCGACAGGGCCCGACAGAGCCCGACAGGGCCCGACAGAGCCCGACAGGGCCCGACAGAGCGCGACAGGGCCCGACAGAGCCCGACAGAGCCCGACAGGGCCCGACAGAGCCCGACAGAGCCCGACAGAGCCCGACAGAGCCAAACAGGGCCCAGTAGAGCCCGACAGAGCCCGACAGAGCCCGACAGAGCCCAGTAGAGCCCAGTAGAGCCCGACAGAGCCCGACACAGCCCGACAGAGCCCGACAGAGCCCGACAGGGACCAACAGAGCCCGACAGAGCCCGACAGGGCCCGACAGGGCCCAGTAGAGCCCGACAGAGCCCGACAGAGCCGAACAGAGCCCGACAGAGCCCGACAGAGCCCGACAGGGCCCAGTAGAGCCCGACAGAGCCCGACAGAACCCGACAGAGCCCGACAGAGCCCGACAGAGCCCGACAGGGCCCGACAGGGCCCGACAGAGCCCGACAGAGCCCGACAGGGCCCAGTAGAGACCGACAGAGCCCGACAGAGCCCAGTAGAGCCCAGTAGAGCCCGACAGAGCCCGACAGAGCCCGACAGAACCCGACAGAGCCCGACAGAGACCAGTTGAGCCCGACAGAGCCCGACAGAGCCCGACAGAGCCCGACAGGGCCCGACAGGGCCCAGTAGAGCCCGACAGAGCCCGACAGAGCCCGACAGAGCCCAGTAGAGCCCGACAGAGCCCGACAGAGCCCGACAGGGCCCGACAGAGCCCGACAGAGCCCGACAGGGCCCGACAGAGGCCGACAGAGTCCGACAGGGCCCGACAGGGCCCGACAGAGCCCAGTAGAGCCCGACAGAGCCCGACAGAGCCCGACAGAGCCCGACAGGGCCCAGTAGAGCCCAGTAGAGCCCGACAGAGCCCAGTAGAGCCCGACAGAGCCCGACAGAGCCCGACAGAGCCCGACAGGGCCCGACAGGGCCCGACAGAGCCCGACAGGGCCCGACAGAGCCTGACAGAGCCCGACAGAGCCCGACAGGGCCCGACAGAGCCTGACAGAGCCCGACAGAGCCCAGTAGAGCCCGACAGAGCCCGACAGAGCCCGACAGAGCCCAGTAGAGCCCGACAGAGCCCGAGAGAGCCCGACAGAGCCCGAAAGAGCCCGACAGGGCCCGACAGAGCCCGACAGGGCCCGACAGAGCCCGACAGAGCCCGACAGAGCCCGACAGGGCCCGACAGGGACCAGTAGAGCCCGACAGAGCCCAACAGGGCCCGACAGAGCCCGACAGAGCCCGACAGAGCCCGACAGGGCCCAGTAGAGCCCGACAGAGCCCGACAGAGCCCGACAGAGCCCGACAGGGCCCGACAGAGCCCGACAGAGCCCGACAGGGCCCGACAGGGCCCGACAGAGCCCGACAGGGCCCGACAGAGCCCGACAGAGCCCGACAGGGCCCGACAGAGCCCGACAGAGCCCGACAGGGCCCAGTAGATCCCGACAGAGCCCGACAGAGCCCGACAGAGCCCGACAGAGCCCAGTAGAGCCTGACAGAGCCCGACAGAGCCCGACAGAGCCCGACAGGGCCCGACAGGGCCCGACAGAGCCCGACAGAGCCCGACAGGGCCCAGTAGAGCCCGACAGAGCCCGACAGAGCCCGACAGAGCCCGACAGAGCCCAGTAGAGCCCGACAGAACCCGACAGAGCCCGACAGGGCCCGACAGAGCCCAGTAGAGCCCGACAGAGCCCGACAGAGCCCGACAGGGCCCGACAGCGCCCGACAGGGCCCGACAGAGCCCGACAGAGCCCAGTAGAGCCCAGTAGAGCCCGACAGAGCCCGACAGAGCCCGACAGAGCCCGACAGGGCCCGACAGAGCCCGACAGAGCCCGACAGGGCCCGACAGGGCCCGACAGGGCCCAGTAGAGCCCGAAAGAGCCTGACAGAGCCCAGTAAAGCCCAGTAGAGCCTGACAGGGCCCGACAGGGCCCGACAGGGCCCAGTAGAGCCCGACAGAGCCCGACAGAACCTGACAGAGCCCGACAGGGCCCGACAGGGCCCGACAGAGCCCGACAGAGCCCGACAGGGCCCAGTAGAGCCCGACAGAGCCGAACAGAGCCCGACAGAGCCCAACAGAGCCCGACAGGGCCCAGTAGAGCCCGACAGAGCCCGACAGAGCCCGACAGAGCCCGACAGGGCCCGACAGGGCCCGACAGAGCCCGACAGGGCCCGACAGAGCCCGACAGGGCCCAGTAGAGCCTGATAGAGCCCGACAGAGCCCGACAGAGCCCGACAGGGCCCAGTAGAGCCCGACAGAGCCCGACAGGGCCCGACAGGGCCCGACAGAGCCCGACAGGGCCCGACAGGGCCCAGTAGAGCCCGACAGAGCCCAGTAGAGCCCAGTAGAGCCCGACAGAGCCCGACAGAGCCCGACAGAGCCCGACAGGGCCCGACAGGGCCCAGTAAAACCCGACAGAGCCCGACAGAGCCTGACAGAGCCCGACAGAGCCCGACAGGGCACGACAGAGCCCGACAGAGCCCGACAGGGCACGACTGAGACCGACAGAGCCCGACAGGGCCCAGTAGAGCCCGGCAGAGCCCGACAGAGCCCGACAGAGCCCGACAGGGCCCGACAGGGCCCGACAGAGCCCGACAGGGCCCGACAGAGCCCGACAGGGCCCAGTAGAGCCCGACAGAGCCCGACAGAGCCCGACAGAGCCCAGTAGAGCCCGACAGAGCCCGACAGAGCCCGACAGGGCCCGACAGGGCCCGACAGAGCCCGACAGAGCCCGACAGGGCCCGACAGGGCCCGACAGAGCCCAGTAGAGCCCGACAGAGCCCGACAGAGCCCGACAGGGCCCGACAGGGCCCAGTAGAGCCCGACAGAGCCCGACAGAGCCCGACAGAGCCCGACAGGGCGCGACAGAGCCCGACAGAGCCCGACAGGGCCCGACAGAGCCCGACAGGGCCCGACAGAGCCCGACAGGGCCCGACAGAGCGCGACAGGGCCCGACAGAGCCCGACAGAGCCCGACAGGGCCCGACAGAGCCCGACAGAGCCCGACAGAGCCCGACAGAGCCAAACAGGGCCCAGTAGAGCCCGACAGAGCCCGACAGAGCCCGACAGAGCCCAGTAGAGCCCAGTAGAGCCCGACAGAGCCCGACACAGCCCGACAGAGCCCGACAGAGCCCGACAGGGACCAACAGAGCCCGACAGAGCCCGACAGGGCCCGACAGGGCCCAGTAGAGCCCGACAGAGCCCGACAGAGCCGAACAGAGCCCGACAGAGCCCGACAGAGCCCGACAGGGCCCAGTAGAGCCCGACAGAGCCCGACAGAGCCCGACAGAGCCCGACAGGGACCGACAGAGCCCGACAGGGCCCGACAGGGCCCGACAGAGCCCGACAGAGCCCGACAGGGCCCCACAGAGCCCGACAGAGCCCAGTAGAGCCCAGTAGAGCCCGACAGAGCCCGACAGAGCCCGACAGGGCCCGACAGGGCCCAGTAGAGCCCGACAGAGCCCGACAGAGCCCGATAGAGCCCGACAGAGCCCAGTAGAGCCCGACAGAGCCCGACAGAGCCCGACAGAGCCCGACAGGGCCCGACAGAGCCCGACAGGGCCCGACAGGGCCCGACAGGGCCCGACAGAGCCCGACAGGGCCCGACAGGGCCCGACAGGGCCCGACAGGGCCCGACAGAGCCCAGTAGAGCCCGACAGAGCCCGACAGAGCCCGACAGAGCCCGACAGAGCCCGACAGAACCCGACAGAGCCCGACAGAGTCCAGTAGAGCCCGACAGAGCCCGACAGAGCCCGACAGAGCCCGACAGTGCCCGACAGGGCCCGACAGGGCCCAGTAGAGCCCGACAGAGCCCGACAGAGCCCGACAGAGCCCGACAGGGCCCGACAGGGCCCAGAAGAGCCCGACAGAGCCCGACAGAGCCCGACAGAACCCGACAGAGCCCGACAGAGCCCGACAGAGCCCGACAGGGCCCGACAGGGCCCGACAGAGCCCGACAGAGCCCGACAGGGCGCGACAGAGCCTGACAGAGCCCGACAGGGCCCAGTAGAGCCCGACAGAGCCCGACAGAGCCCGACAGGGCCCGACAGAGCCCGACAGAGCCCGACAGGGCCCGACAGAGCCCGACAGAGCCCGACAGGGCCCGACAGGGCCCGACAGAGCCCAGTAGAGCCCGACAGAGCCCGACAGAGCCCGACAGAGCCCGACAGGGCCCAGTAGAGCCCAGTAGAGCCCGACAGAGCCCAGTAGAGCCCGACAGAGCCCGACAGAGCCCGACAGAGCCCGACAGGGCCCGACAGGGCCCGACAGAGCCCGATAGGGCCCGACAGAGCCTGACAGAGCCCGACAGAGCCCGACAGGGCCCGACAGGGCCTGACAGAGCCCGACAGGGCCCAGTAGAGACCGACAGAGCCCGACAGAGCCCGACAGAGCCCAGTAGAGCCCGACAGAGCCCGACAGAGCCCGACAGAGCCCGACAGAGCCCGACAGGGCCCGACAGGGCCCGACAGAGCCCAGTAGAGCCCGACAGAGCCCGACAGAGCCCGACAGGGCCCGACAGGGCCCAGTAGAGCCCGACAGAGCCCGACAGAGCCCGACAGAGCCCGACAGGGCCCGACAGAGCCCGACAGAGCCCGACAGGGCCCGACAGGGCCCGACAGGGCCCGACAGGGCCCGACAGGGCCCAGTAGAGCCCGACAGAGCCCGACAGAGCCCGACAGAACCCGTCAGAGCCCGACAGAGCCCGACAGAGCCCGACAGAGTCCGACAGGGCCCAGTAGAGTCCGACAGAGCCCGACAGAGCCCGACAGAGCCCGACAGGGCCCAGTAGAGCCCGACAGAGCCCGACAGGGCCCGACAGGGCCCAGTAGAGCCCGACAGAGCCCGACAGAGCCCGACAGAGCCCGACAGGGCCCGACAGAGCCCGACAGAGCCCAGTAGAGCCCGACAGCGCCCGACAGGGCCCAGTAGAGCCCGACAGAGCCCGACAGAGCCCGACAGGGCCCGACAGAGCCCAACAGAGCCCGACAGAGGCCGACAGGGCCCAGTAGAGCCCGACAGAGCCCGACAGGGCCCGACAGAGCCCGACAGAGCCCGACAGAGCCCGACAGGGCCCAGTAGAGACCGACAGAGCCCGACAGGGCCCGACAGAGCCCGACAGAGCCCGACAGGGCCCGACAGGGCCCGACAGGGCCCGACAGGGCCCGACAGAGCCCGACAGAGCCCGACAGAGCCCGACAGGGCCCGACAGAGCCCGACAGAGCCCAGTAGAGCCCGACAGAGCCCGACAGAGCCCGACAGAGCCCGACAGGGCCCGACAGAGTCCGACAGGGCCCGACAGGGCCCGACAGAGCCCGACAGAGACCGACAGGGCCCGACAGAGCCCGACAGGGCCCAGTAGAGCCCGACAGAGCCCGACAGAGCCCGACAGAGCCCGACAGAGCCCAGTAGAGCCCGACAGAGCCCGACAGAGCCCGACAGAGCCCAGTAGAGCCCGACAGAGCCCGACAGGGCCCGACAGGGCCCGACAGGGCCCAGTAGAGCCCGACAGAGCCCGACAGAGCCCAGTAGAGCCCGACAGAGCCCGACAGAGCCCGACAGAGCCCGACAGAGCCCAGTAGAGCCCGACAGAGCCCGACAGAGCCCGACAGGGCCCAGTAGAGCCCGACAGAGCCCGACAGAGCCCGACAGAGCCCGACAGGGCCCAGTAGAGCCCGACAGAGCCCGACAGGGCCCGACAGGGCCCGACAGAGCCCGACAGGGCCCGACAGAGCCCGACAGGGCCCAGTAGAGCCCGACAGAGCCCGACAGAGCCCGACAGGGCCCAGTAGAGCCCGACAGAGCCCGACAGAGCCCGACAGAGCCCGACAGAGCCCAGTAGAGCCCGACAGAGCCCGACAGAGCCCGACAGGGCCCGACAGGGCCCGACAGAGCCCGACAGAGCCCGACAGGGCCCGACAGGGCCCGACAGAGCCCAGTAGAGCCCGACAGAGCCCAGTAGAGCCCGACAGAGCCCGACAGAGCCCGACAGAGCCCGACAGAGCCCGACAGAACCCGACAGAGCCCGACAGAGTCCAGTAGAGCCCGACAGAGCCCGACAGAGCCCGACAGAGCCCGACAGTGCCCGACAGGGCCCGACAGGGCCCAGTAGAGCCCGACAGAGCCCGACAGAGCCCGACAGAGCCCGACAGGGCCCGACAGGGCCCAGAAGAGCCCGACAGAGCCCGACAGAGCCCGACAGAACCCGACAGAGCCCGACAGAGCCCGACAGAGCCCGACAGGGCCCAACAGGGCCCGACAGAGCCCGACAGAGCCCGACAGGGCGCGACAGAGCCCGACAGAGCCCGACAGGGCCCGACAGAGCCCGACAGAGCCCGACAGGGCCCGACAGGGCCCGACAGAGCCCGACAGGGCCCGACAGAGCCCGACAGAGCCCGACAGGGCCCGACAGAGCCCGACAGAGCCCGACAGGGCCCAGTAGATCCCGACAGAGCCCGACAGAGCCCGACAGAGCCCGACAGAGCCCAGTAGAGCCTGACAGAGCCCGACAGAGCCCGACAGAGCCCGACAGGGCCCGACAGGGCCCGACAGAGCCCGACAGAGCCCGACAGGGCCCAGTAGAGCCCGACAGAGCCCGACAGAGCCCGACAGAGCCCGACAGAGCCCAGTAGAGCCCGACAGAACCCGACAGAGCCCGACAGGGCCCGACAGAGCCCAGTAGAGCCCGACAGAGCCCGACAGAGCCCGACAGGGCCCGACAGCGCCCGACAGGGCCCGACAGAGCCCGACAGAGCCCAGTAGAGCCCAGTAGAGCCCGACAGAGCCCGACAGAGCCCGACAGAGCCCGACAGGGCCCGACAGAGCCCGACAGAGCCCGACAGGGCCCGACAGGGCCCGACAGGGCCCAGTAGAGCCCGAAAGAGCCTGACAGAGCCCAGTAAAGCCCAGTAGAGCCTGACAGGGCCCGACAGGGCCCGACAGGGCCCAGTAGAGCCCGACAGAGCCCGACAGAACCTGACAGAGCCCGACAGGGCCCGACAGGGCCCGACAGAGCCCGACAGAGCCCGACAGGGCCCAGTAGAGCCCGACAGAGCCGAACAGAGCCCGACAGAGCCCAACAGAGCCCGACAGGGCCCAGTAGAGCCCGACAGAGCCCGACAGAGCCCGACAGAGCCCGACAGGGCCCGACAGGGCCCGACAGAGCCCGACAGGGCCCGACAGAGCCCGACAGGGCCCAGTAGAGCCTGATAGAGCCCGACAGAGCCCGACAGAGCCCGACAGGGCCCAGTAGAGCCCGACAGAGCCCGACAGGGCCCGACAGGGCCCGACAGAGCCCGACAGGGCCCGACAGGGCCCAGTAGAGCCCGACAGAGCCCAGTAGAGCCCAGTAGAGCCCGACAGAGCCCGACAGAGCCCGACAGAGCCCGACAGGGCCCGACAGGGCCCAGTAAAACCCGACAGAGCCCGACAGAGCCCGACAGAGCCCGACAGAGCCCGACAGGGCACGACAGAGCCCGACAGAGCCCGACAGGGCACGACTGAGACCGACAGAGCCCGACAGGGCCCAGTAGAGCCCGACAGAGCCCGACAGAGCCCGACAGAGCCCGACAGGGCCCGACAGGGCCCGACAGAGCCCGACAGGGCCCGACAGAGCCCGACAGGGCCCAGTAGAGCCCGACAGAGCCCGACAGAGCCCGACAGAGCCCGACAGAGCCCAGTAGAGCCCGACAGAGCCCGACAGAGCCCGACAGGGCCCGACAGGGCCCGACAGAGCCCGACAGAGCCCGACAGGGCCCGACAGGGCCCGACAGAGCCCAGTAGAGCCCGACAGAGCCCGACAGAGCCCGACAGGGCCCGACAGGGCCCAGTAGAGCCCGACAGAGCCCGACAGAGCCCGACAGAGCCCGACAGGGCGCGACAGAGCCCGACAGAGCCCGACAGGGCCCGACAGAGCCCGACAGGGCCCGACAGAGCCCGACAGGGCCCGACAGAGCGCGACAGGGCCCGACAGAGCCCGACAGAGCCCGACAGGGCCCGACAGAGCCCGACAGAGCCCGACAGAGCCCGACAGAGCCAAACAGGGCCCAGTAGAGCCCGACAGAGCCCGACAGAGCCCGACAGAGCCCAGTAGAGCCCAGTAGAGCCCGACAGAGCCCGACACAGCCCGACAGAGCCCGACAGAGCCCGACAGGGACCAACAGAGCCCGACAGAGCCCGACAGGGCCCGACAGGGCCCAGTAGAGCCCGACAGAGCCCGACAGAGCCGAACAGAGCCCGACAGAGCCCGACAGAGCCCGACAGGGCCCAGTAGAGCCCGACAGAGCCCAACAGAGCCCGACAGAGCCCGACAGGGACCGACAGAGCCCGACAGGGCCCGACAGGGCCCGACAGAGCCCGACAGAGCCCGACAGGGCCCCACAGAGCCCGACAGAGCCCAGTAGAGCCCAGTAGAGCCCGACAGAGCCCGACAGAGCCCGACAGGGCCCGACAGGGCCCAGTAGAGCCCGACAGAGCCCGACAGAGCCCGATAGAGCCCGACAGAGCCCAGTAGAGCCCGACAGAGCCCGACAGAGCCCGACAGAGCCCGACAGGGCCCGACAGAGCCCGACAGGGCCCGACAGGGCCCGACAGGGCCCGACAGAGCCCGACAGGGCCCGACAGGGCCCGACAGGGCCCGACAGGGCCCGACAGAGCCCAGTAGAGCCCGACAGAGCCCGACAGAGCCCGACAGAGCCCGACAGAGCCCGACAGAACCCGACAGAGCCCGACAGAGTCCAGTAGAGCCCGACAGAGCCCGACAGAGCCCGACAGAGCCCGACAGTGCCCGACAGGGCCCGACAGGGCCCAGTAGAGCCCGACAGAGCCCGACAGAGCCCGACAGAGCCCGACAGGGCCCGACAGGGCCCAGAAGAGCCCGACAGAGCCCGACAGAGCCCGACAGAACCCGACAGAGCCCGACAGAGCCCGACAGAGCCCGACAGGGCCCGACAGGGCCCGACAGAGCCCGACAGAGCCCGACAGGGCGCGACAGAGCCTGACAGAGCCCGACAGGGCCCAGTAGAGCCCGACAGAGCCCGACAGAGCCCGACAGGGCCCGACAGAGCCCGACAGAGCCCGACAGGGCCCGACAGAGCCCGACAGAGCCCGACAGGGCCCGACAGGGCCCGACAGAGCCCAGTAGAGCCCGACAGAGCCCGACAGAGCCCGACAGAGCCCGACAGGGCCCAGTAGAGCCCAGTAGAGCCCGACAGAGCCCAGTAGAGCCCGACAGAGCCCGACAGAGCCCGACAGAGCCCGACAGGGCCCGACAGGGCCCGACAGAGCCCGATAGGGCCCGACAGAGCCTGACAGAGCCCGACAGAGCCCGACAGGGCCCGACAGGGCCTGACAGAGCCCGACAGGGCCCAGTAGAGACCGACAGAGCCCGACAGAGCCCGACAGAGCCCAGTAGAGCCCGACAGAGCCCGACAGAGCCCGACAGAGCCCGACAGAGCCCGACAGGGCCCGACAGGGCCCGACAGAGCCCAGTAGAGCCCGACAGAGCCCGACAGAGCCCGACAGGGCCCGACAGGGCCCAGTAGAGCCCGACAGAGCCCGACAGAGCCCGACAGAGCCCGACAGGGCCCGACAGAGCCCGACAGAGCCCGACAGGGCCCGACAGGGCCCGACAGGGCCCAGTAGAGCCCGACAGAGCCCGACAGAGCCCGACAGAACCCGTCAGAGCCCGACAGAGCCCGACAGAGCCCGACAGAGTCCGACAGGGCCCAGTAGAGTCCGACAGAGCCCGACAGAGCCCGACAGAGCCCGACAGGGCCCAGTAGAGCCCGACAGAGCCCGACAGGGCCCGACAGGGCCCAGTAGAGCCCGACAGAGCCCGACAGAGCCCGACAGAGCCCGACAGGGCCCGACAGAGCCCGACAGAGCCCAGTAGAGCCCGACAGCGCCCGACAGGGCCCAGTAGAGCCCGACAGAGCCCGACAGAGCCCGACAGGGCCCGACAGAGCCCAACAGAGCCCGACAGAGGCCGACAGGGCCCAGTAGAGCCCGACAGAGCCCGACAGGGCCCGACAGAGCCCGACAGAGCCCGACAGAGCCCGACAGGGCCCAGTAGAGACCGACAGAGCCCGACAGGGCCCGACAGAGCCCGACAGAGCCCGACAGGGCCCGACAGGGCCCGACAGGGCCCGACAGGGCCCGACAGAGCCCGACAGAGCCCGACAGAGCCCGACAGGGCCCGACAGAGCCCGACAGAGCCCAGTAGAGCCCGACAGAGCCCGACAGAGCCCGACAGAGCCCGACAGGGCCCGACAGAGTCCGACAGGGCCCGACAGGGCCCGACAGAGCCCGACAGAGACCGACAGGGCCCGACAGAGCCCGACAGGGCCCAGTAGAGCCCGACAGAGCCCGACAGAGCCCGACAGAGCCCGACAGAGCCCAGTAGAGCCCGACAGAGCCCGACAGAGCCCGACAGAGCCCAGTAGAGCCCGACAGAGTCCGACAGGGCCCGACAGGGCCCGACAGGGCCCAGTAGAGCCCGACAGAGCCCGACAGAGCCCAGTAGAGCCCGACAGAGCCCGACAGAGCCCGACAGAGCCCGACAGAGCCCAGTAGAGCCCGACAGAGCCCGACAGAGCCCGACAGGGCCCAGTAGAGCCCGACAGAGCCCGACAGAGCCCGACAGAGCCCGACAGGGCCCAGTAGAGCCCGACAGAGCCCGACAGGGCCCGACAGGGCCCGACAGAGCCCGACAGGGCCCAGTAGAGCCCGACAGAGCCCGACAGAGCCCGACAGGGCCCAGTAGAGCCCGACAGAGCCCGACAGAGCCCGACAGAGCCCGACAGAGCCCAGTAGAGCCCGACAGAGCCCGACAGAGCCCGACAGGGCCCGACAGGGCCCGACAGAGCCCGACAGAGCCCGACAGGGCCCGACAGGGCCCGACAGAGCCCAGTAGAGCCCGACAGAGCCCAGTAGAGCCCGACAGAGCCCGACAGAGCCCGACAGAGCCCGACAGAGCCCGACAGAACCCGACAGAGCCCGACAGAGTCCAGTAGAGCCCGACAGAGCCCGACAGAGCCCGACAGAGCCCGACAGTGCCCGACAGGGCCCGACAGGGCCCAGTAGAGCCCGACAGAGCCCGACAGAGCCCGACAGAGCCCGACAGGGCCCGACAGGGCCCAGAAGAGCCCGACAGAGCCCGACAGAGCCCGACAGAACCCGACAGAGCCCGACAGAGCCCGACAGAGCCCGACAGGGCCCAACAGGGCCCGACAGAGCCCGACAGAGCCCGACAGGGCGCGACAGAGCCTGACAGAGCCCGACAGGGCCCAGTAGAGCCCGACAGAGCCCGACAGAGCCCGACAGGGCCCGACAGAGCCCGACAGAGCCCGACAGGGCCCGACAGAGCCCGACAGAGCCCGACAGGGCCCGACAGGGCCCGACAGAGCCCAGTAGAGCCCGACAGAGCCCGACAGAGCCCGACAGAGCCCGACAGGGCCCAGTAGAGCCCAGTAGAGCCCGACAGAGCCCAGTAGAGCCCGACAGAGCCCGACAGAGCCCGACAGAGCCCGACAGGGCCCGACAGGGCCCGACAGAGCCCGATAGGGCCCGACAGAGCCTGACAGAGCCCGACAGAGCCCGACAGGGCCCGACAGGGCCTGACAGAGCCCGACAGGGCCCAGTAGAGACCGACAGAGCCCGACAGAGCCCGACAGAGCCCAGTAGAGCCCGACAGAGCCCGAGAGAGCCCGACAGAGCCCGACAGAGCCCGACAGGGCCCGACAGGGCCCGACAGAGCCCAGTAGAGCCCGACAGAGCCCGACAGAGCCCGACAGGGCCCGACAGGGCCCAGTAGAGCCCGACAGAGCCCGACAGAGCCCGACAGAGCCCGACAGGGCCCGACAGAGCCCGACAGAGCCCGACAGGGCCCGACAGGGCCCGACAGGGCCCGACAGGGCCCGACAGAGCCCGACAGGGCCCAGTAGAGCCCGACAGAGCCCGACAGAGCCCGACAGAACCCATCAGAGCCCGACAGAGCCCGACAGAGCCCGACAGAGTCCGACAGGGCCCAGTAGAGTCCGACAGAGCCCGACAGAGCCCGACAGAGCCCGACAGGGCCCAGTAGAGCCCGACAGAGCCCGACAGGGCCCGACAGGGCCCAGTAGAGCCCGACAGAGCCCGACAGAGCCCGACAGAGCCCGACAGGGCCCAGTAGAGCCCGACAGAGCCCGACAGAGCCCGACAGGGCCCGACAGAGCCCGACAGAGCCCAGTAGAGCCCGACAGCGCCCGACAGGGCCCAGTAGAGCCCGACAGAGCCCGACAGAGCCCGACAGGGCCCGACAGAGCCCAACAGAGCCCGACAGAGCCCGACAGGGCCCAGTAGAGCCCGACAGAGCCCGACAGGGCCCGACAGAGCCCGACAGAGCCCGACAGAGCCCGACAGGGCCCAGTAGAGACCGACAGAGCCCGACAGGGCCCGACAGAGCCCGACAGAGCCCGACAGGGCCCGACAGGGCCCGACAGGGCCCGACAGGGCCCGACAGAGCCCGACAGAGCCCGACAGAGCCCGACAGGGCCCGACAGGGCCCGACAGAGCCCGACAGAGCCCGACAGAGCCCGACAGAGCCCGACAGGGCCCGACAGGGCCCGACAGAGTCCGACAGGGCCCGACAGGGCCCGACAGAGCCCGACAGAGACCGACAGGGCCCGACAGAGCCCGACAGGGCCCAGTAGAGCCCGACAGAGCCCGACAGAACCCGACAGAGCCCGACAGAGCCCAGTAGAGCCCGACAGAGCCCGACAGAGCCCGACAGAGCCCAGTAGAGCCCGACAGAGCCCGACAGGGCCCGACAGGGCCCGACAGGGCCCAGTAGAGCCCGACAGAGCCCGACAGAGCCCAGTAGAGCCCGACAGAGCCCGACAGAGCCCGACAGAGCCCGACAGAGCCCAGTAGAGCCCGACAGAGCCCGACAGAGCCCGACAGGGCCCAGTAGAGCCCGACAGAGCCCGACAGAGCCCGACAGAGCCCGACAGGGCCCAGTAGAGCCCGACAGAGCCCGACAGGGCCCGACAGGGCCCGACAGAGCCCAGTAGAGCCCGACAGAGCCCGACAGGGCCCAGTAGAGCCCGACAGAGCCCGACAGAGCCCGACAGGGCCCAGTAGAGCCCGACAGAGCCCGACAGAGCCCGACAGAGCCCGACAGAGCCCAGTAGAGCCCGACAGAGCCCGACAGAGCCCGACAGGGCCCGACAGGGCCCGACAGAGCCCGACAGAGCCCGACAGGGCCCGACAGGGCCCGACAGAGCCCAGTAGAGCCCGACAGAGCCCGACAGAGCCCGACAGGGCCCGACAGGGCCCAGTAGAGCCCGACAGAGCCCGACAGAGCCCGACAGAGCCCGACAGGGCCCGACAGAGCCCGACAGGGCCCGACAGAGCGCGACAGGGCCCGACAGAGCCCGACAGGGCCCGACAGGGCCCGACAGGGCCCGACAGAGCCCGACAGAGCCAAACAGGGCCCAGTAGAGCCCGACAGAGCCCGACAGAGCCCGACAGAGCCCAGTAGAGCCCAGTAGAGCCCGACAGAGCCCGACACAGCCCGACAGAGCCAGACAGAGCCCGACAGGGCCCGACAGGGCCCGACAGAGCCCGACAGGGCCCGACAGGGCCCATTAGAGCCCGACAGAGCCCGACAGGGCCCGACAGAGCCCGACAGAGCCCGACAGAGCCCGACAGGGCCCAGTAGAGCCCGACAGAGCCCGACAGAGCCCGACAGAGCCCGACACGGACCGACAGAGCCCGACAGGGCCCGACAGGGCCCGACAGAGCCCGACAGAGCCCGACAGGGCCCGACAGGGCCCGACAGGGCCCGACAGAGCCCGACAGAGCCAAACAGGGCCCAGTAGAGGAATGGAAGCATGTTATTTCCTTCCAAACTTTTCATAAAACCACTAGCAATAAGCAGACTGGCATCTTTACAGTTAGCAGTTTCTGATACCTATGTCCATAGCCAACCATTTCTAGCCTGTGGTGAAACAAGATTGCTAGTATCCTTCTGCTAGCATTTCTCACATCGTTCCCTGGATTCCTACAGTATTGTAGCCAAAGTGCTACAATTTTCACATAAATTCAAATAAGATTCATGAGAATGCAAATATTTGCAGCACAGCTCTACAAAGCACCTATGCTGAGACCCTTGAAGGTAATGAGGCCTAACTGCAGTCTCAGTAAACATCTAAGCCAGAGTGAGGTGCCAGGCTTCCCACAAAACACAGAAATAGCTTTAGTTTTTAAAAGAGGGTTCTTCAGCAATCAGACATTATGGTACAGGATGCTGCCTGTGCAATCTCTGAGGGATGTCCAGAGAAGGATGTTGTTCTGACGTGACACCACCTACAACAAGGAGAAAACATAGTGTGACTGTTTAAGCAACATACTCTGTCAGTCTTTTACTTCTTTTAGTAGCAGTGCCCAGCATGAACAACTCGGTGAACTGTTCAGCTGTGAAAATATTACAAATCCAGGCCAGAGTTGGTCAATGCATGTTGTGTGGCCTAGAAAGGGAGAGTTTAAACAAAGCTGAAGTTTTGTGGACTCCTTGATCATAAATATGAAAAGAGAGGGGAAAGTCAACATTCCCAATAAATCTTTGAATACCGAAGATAGCCACCCCCTCTGCAGGTTTGAAGACTACATTTCTATTGTTTTGCTAGAGGGCTCCTTCAATTAATATTTTATTTCACTGGAGATGACTGAGAAAGGTCCTTTGATCCTAAAATGCCATAAATTATGTACTCTTTTCAGGCTCTATGCTTTATTCAAGGGAAAAGAAGGAAAAATAAACACACTCCAGGATAGACATTGTTATTAGGTGCAGGTTCATATTTACTAACTGTCCTTACTATAGAAATTCCCGACAGAGCCCGACAGGGCCCAGTAGAGCCCGACAGAGCCCGACAGAGCCCGACAGAGCCCGACACGGACCGACAGAGCCCGACAGGGCCCGACAGGGCCCGACAGAGCCCGACAGAGCCCGACAGGGCCCGACAGGGCCCGACAGGGCCCGACAGAGCCCGACAGAGCCAAACAGGGCCCAGTAGAGCCCGACAGAGCCCGACAGAGCCCGACAGAGCCCGACAGGGCCCGACAGGGCCCAGTAGAGCCCGACAGAGCCCGACAGAGCCCGACAGAGCCCAGTAGAGCCCGACAGAGCCCGACAGAGCCCGACAGGGCCCGACAGAGCCCGACAGAGCCCGACAGGGCCCGACAGAGGCCGACAGAGTCCGACAGGGCCCGACAGGGCCCGACAGAGCCCAGTAGAGCCCGACAGAGCCCGACAGAGCCCGACAGAGCCCGACAGGGCCCAGTAGAGCCCAGTAGAGCCCGACAGAGCCCAGTAGAGCCCGACAGAGCCCGACAGAGCCCGACAGAGCCCGACAGGGCCCGACAGGGCCCGACAGAGCCCGACAGGGCCCGACAGAGCCTGACAGAGCCCGACAGAGCCCGACAGGGCCCGACAGAGCCTGACAGAGCCCGACAGGGCCCGACAGAGCCTGACAGAGCCCGACAGAGCCCGACAGGGCCCGACAGAGCCCGACAGGGCCCCACAGAGCCCGACAGAGCCCGACAGGGCCCAGTAGAGCCCGACAGAGCCCGACAGAGCCCGACAGAGCCCGACAGGGCCCGACAGAGCCCGACAGAGCCCGACAGAGCCCGACAGGGCCCCACAGAGCCCGACAGAGCCCGACAGAGCCCGACAGGGCCCAGTAGAGCCCGACAGAGCCCGACAGAGCCCGACAGAGCCCGACAGAGCCCAGTAGAGCCCGACAGGGCCCGACAGGGCCCGACAGAGCCCGACAGAGCCCGACAGGGCCCGACAGGGCCCGACAGAGCCCAGTAGAGCCCGACAGAGCCCGACAGAGCCCGACAGGGCCCGACAGGGCCCAGTAGAGCCCGACAGAGCCCGACAGAGCCCGACAGAGCCCGACAGGGCCCGACAGAGCCCGACAGGGCCCGACAGAGCGCGACAGGGCCCGACAGAGCCCGACAGGGCCCGACAGGGCCCGACAGAGCCCGACAGAGCCCGACAGAGCCAAACAGGGCCCAGTAGAGCCCGACAGAGCCCGACAGAGCCCGACAGAGCCCAGTAGAGCCCAGTAGAGCCCGACAGAGCCCGACACAGCCCGACAGAGCCCGACAGAGCCCGACACAGCCCGACAGGGCCCGACAGGGCCCGACAGAGCCCGACAGGGCCCGACAGGGCCCATTAGAGCCCGACAGAGCCCGACAGGGCCCGACAGAGCCCGACAGAGCCCGACAGAGCCCGACAGGGCCCAGTAGAGCCCGACAGAGCCCGACAGAGCCCGACAGAGCCCGACACGGACCGACAGAGCCCGACAGGGCCCGACAGGGCCCGACAGAGCCCGACAGAGCCCGACAGGGCCCCACAGAGCCCGACAGAGCCCAGTAGAGCCCAGTAGAGCCCGACAGAGCCCGACAGAACCCGACAGGGCCCGACAGGGCCCGACAGGGCCCAGTAGAGCCCGACAGAGCCCGACAGAGCCCGATAGAGCCCGACAGAGCCCAGTAGAGCCCGACAGAGCCCGACAGAGCCCGACAGAGCCCGACAGGGCCCGACAGAGCCCGACAGGGCCCGACAGGGCCCGACAGAGCCCGACAGAGCCCGACAAGGCCCGACAGAGCCCGACAGGGCCCGACAGGGCCCGACAGAGCCCGACAGGGCCCGACAGGGCCCGACAGGGCCCAGTAGAGCCCGACAGAGCCTGACAGAGCCCGACAGAGCCCGACAGAGCCCGACAGAGCCCGACAGAGCCCGACAGAGTCCGACAGGGCCCAGTAGAGTCCGACAGAGCCCGACAGGGCCCGACAGAGCCCGACAGGGCCCAGTAGAGCCCGACAGAGCCCGACAGGGCCCGACAGGGCCCAGTAGAGCCCGACAGAGCCCGACAGAGCCCGACAGAGCCCGACAGGGCCCAGTAGAGCCCGACAGAGCCCGACAGAGCCCGACAGGGCCCGACAGAGCCCGACAGAGCCCAGTAGAGCCGACAGCGCCCGACAGGGCCCAGTAGAGCCCGACAGAGCCCGACAGAGCCCGACAGGGCCCGACAGAGCCCAACAGAGCCCGACAGAGCCCGACAGGGCCCAGTAGAGCCCGACAGAGCCCGACAGGGCCCGACAGAGCCCGACAGAGCCCGACAGAGCCCGACAGGGCCCAGTAGAGACCGACAGAGCCCGACAGGGCCCGACAGAGCCCGACAGAGCCCGACAGGGCCCGACAGGGCCCGACAGGGCCCGACAGAGCCCGACAGAGCCCGACAGGGCCCGACAGGGCCCGACAGAGCCCGACAGAGCCCGACAGAGCCCGACAGAGCCCGACAGGCCCGACAGAGTCCGACAGGGCCCGACAGGGCCCGACAGAGCCCGACAGAGACCGACAGGGCCCGACAGAGCCCGACAGGGCCCAGTAGAGCCCGACAGAGCCCGACAGAGCCCGACAGAGCCCGACAGAGCCCAGTAGAGCCCGACAGAGCCCGACAGAGCCCGACAGAGCCCAGTAGAGCCCGACAGAGCCCGACAGGGCCCGACAGGGCCCGACAGGGCCCAGTAGAGCCCGACAGAGCCCGACAGAGCCCAGTAGAGCCCGACAGAGCCCGACAGAGCCCGACAGAGCCCGACAGAGCCCAGTAGAGCCCGACAGAGCCCGACAGAGCCCGACAGGGCCCAGTAGAGCCCGACAGAGCCCGACAGAGCCCGACAGAGCCCGACAGGGCCCAGTAGAGCCCGACAGAGCCCGACAGGGCCCGACAGGGCCCGACAGAGCCCGACAGGGCCCGACAGAGCCCGACAGGGCCCAGTAGAGCCCGACAGAGCCCGACAGAGCCCGACAGGGCCCAGTAGAGCCCGACAGAGCCCGACAGAGCCCGACAGAGCCCGACAGAGCCCAGTAGAGCCCGACAGAGCCCGACAGAGCCCGACAGGGCCCGACAGGGCCCGACAGAGCCCGACAGAGCCCGACAGGGCCCGACAGGGCCCGACAGAGCCCAGTAGAGCCCGACAGAGCCCGACAGAGCCCGACAGGGCCCGACAGGGCCCAGTAGAGCCCGACAGAGCCCGACAGAGCCCGACAGAGCCCGACAGGGCCCGA